>NC_142356.1:36234093-36406593 GCF_059441175.1 Urocampus carinirostris | reverse complement strand
AAGTTTATCAACTGAAATTAAAGTATATGACCAGTCATTAAACTGAAATAGAAATAAAACAGGGTTAGTAAACAAAAAATAACAAAACTTAGAACTTTGCATTCCACACCTTAAACCAAATAAGTGTGTTCTTTTACTATAATTTATATCAAATGTTGTATATTATCTTGTCCATTGTTCATTAAATTGGCAGCTGTTGTTCATATTATTTTTGAGTCTGGTGTTTCCTTTATTAATTTTACTACTCATCAAACCTAGAAACTAGTACAGTAACTTTTTTCCCTCTGGCTAACAGCATAGGTGCAACAATTGCATCCAAGTTTGTGTTTTCTGGTGAGCTGACAGCTCAAAGAAACCTGTTGCAAGCTTGCTCAGTGCCACTGTTTTGTATTCAAGGCAGCCTTGTGCCTGATTAACATGATCAGCACCCACAGTGTCTTTGTTGACCAGGGAAAAACTGGCAAACATGTTGATTGCTCGCTTCAACCACATGACTCAAGGGAAAGTCACGAAACAAAGCTCGAGTGAGTTGGGACAGCTGGGACAGCGCAATCACAGCCTGACATGCACGTTTTCAAATATCAAATCGTAGGCCCTTGCTGTAAATTATACAGAGGCATCAAACACAGAAATTCGCTTTGGTCACACTGCCCAAATGCAGGAAATTTGCAAGCCGCAATCAGGTTGGTTTTCAAGGAGAAACAGATTTATTGGATCAAAGTTGAATTTTATCAGTGTCATCACATGAAAAAATAGTTTATATTTTCAAATAGCTGGGGTTGTAGATATGTTGTTTGGATTGGATATATGCTGTTTCTATAATCTGGGCCATAATTCAGGATTGGCTCTCACGCTTGCACCTGAAATGCTCTCATACAAAGGAGTGAAAAGAAACACAAGTCAAAAGCTTACACACATACTTGTCAAATACTTTCATGTACTCTGCTCAAAGATTACTGTTTGTATACGCATGATAAACAGGCTCACTAACACAAGTGAAATGGTCTTATAAACTTACGTCAAATCTTATGTCAAGCAAACCAATAAAGTAGGTACACTACATATTGTGGGAACCCTTATACAGATTTTAGTACAGAAAAACAACAACGTGTGTCACAATTAAGACACTTTAAATCTCATTCAACAAGCACACTCGTAATTGTCTCTCCTAAAGAAATCATTGTACTTTGATTCCTCGCATGCATTCCAAAGCGGTATAAAAGGAGATACGACCAACTTTGTCGTCATAATGGGGAGCATGAGGTCTTGAAATATTTTGAGACTCCTTTTGATTTACGGCTATACAAATAAACTTGGCTTGACTTGACTATATAATGAATTTCATAATATAGTACTCGTGTATATGCGCCATCTTATAGGGGTAAAACAAAATTGTTAGTTAACCAACAAATGTATTATGTCGACAATAATCATATTCCAGGCATGTCCGAAGTCTGGCCCAGGGGCCACTTATGGCCCGTGATCACATTTTTACGGGCCTGCCGGCCTCTGTCATAAAATGAATATAATGTGGCCGACCAATATTGTTTGCCGCAGGATAAAATAAATTTGTACAACAGAAAAAAATCACCAGATGATGCCAGTAGCCCTTTGGCCACTTTGCCCATGGTTTTCTCACCCGTTTCCGAGATGGGGACTGTAAATAAAAAAAAAAAAGGAAAGTTGACTGTGATGGTCCCGCTTCCAAGACAAGTGAAAATTAAGGTACTTTTTCACCCAGATCCCAAACAACTGTGTTTGCCTAGTTTGCCAAGGGAATGTTTTTCAAAGAATATGATTTCAAGATGCACTGCCTGATAAAACATGTTGACTACAAAATCTAAGTGGAAACAAACAATGTTAAAAGGTGACACAACTGGGAGCTGTGTTAACGGCACAGCAGCACTTTTGCACAAGACTCTGTGAGTCAAATGAAAAAGCTACAAAGGCAAGCTACGAGGTTGCGACACTGATCGCCAAGCACTGCAAACCGTTTACGGAGGGTGGATTCATTAAATACTGTTTCAAGAATGCCAGGCTGAAAATTCGGCCCTCATCCATTTTCAGCTTACCAAATCTGGCCCGAGAAGGGTGGATTTATCAAAGACTGTTCAAAGGATGCCAGGAGGAATAGTCAGCCCTCACCCATTTTCAGCTTACCAAATCCGGCCCGCTTTCTAAAAAGTTTGGAAACCCCTGTTTTATTTAATTTCCAATGTAGGCAAGAGAAGGCAAGTCAAGTCACGTTTATTTGTATAACCCTAAACCACAACATGTCTCAAAGGACTGCACAGGTAGTAATTACACCATTTACTGATCCTACACCAACATGCAAGGAAAAAACTCAAAACCTCTGCATGAGGAAAATAAGAAACCTTGAGAAGGGGCCTGACAAGTAATCCCCTTTGAGGATGACCAGGGGCCAATAGATTTAGCATTGGGTAACAGCACACATAACATAGTGAACATCAATAAAATAAATCAAAAGGTAATATGTTGAGATTTGTCCACGAAGTGCATGACATCAACCAGACCTCAAGCCTGTAAAATAGTCTAAATAGTCTAAACTACAAACCCCATAGAAGGCGCATATGTCTCAGGAATGACAGCGATGACGTAGGATGACAGGCTTGCGTCAACAGTGCATTGTGGGTCGAACCCAAGATGGCTGCGCCCTTGCTGGAGTGCTGATGAAGTGCTTCTCCGGCGAATTTATCCGGATCGTGTGTGATTATCGTGAGGCACGGCGCCTGAAACCGCCAGATAGCCACCTGGCTTGTAGCAGAAGACCGAAGGAGCCCAGTTGGAGTTAAACCTTGTGCAGTAGCTCGCGCGGCTGTGGCAGACTCTCCGTGTGAAGATGGGCCTCATCTCCAGTCCCTTTCCATAGCAAACAGCCGTGGGGAGAAGAGCAACAAATTCCCCTGCAAGAACGCCCACGTCCAACTTGGGTTTGACAGCTTCGACATACTGTATAGACTGTGGACGCTGTCGTACAATTTTTTCACCGGAATTGTATGCGCGACTGTGTCTGTGATCGTCCGGAGACGAAGAGCTGCCCCAATTCGACTAGATCGTCCATCCACACCGAGGTCTGGATTAATCTGAGTGCTTTGTTGTCTTTTCTACACCTGTCATGTCTGACTATCTGCACACTTAATTTTGCATATTTAGTTTCGGTTGGAGCTGTCAAATCAAGTTTGCTAATGCAGCTAACACTTGCATACACAGAAGAGTTTCAATCTGGACATCCATTGACTAAAAGTGTAATCTAAATATTTCACTCCTTTGGGTTGAGCACTTTTAATAAAGGAGTGACGAAGACAAAGCCAAACACAGTAGACTGCAAATTTAAGTTAGGTTTAACTTTCTTGCAAGGCATTCACAATAAAGAAACAATGGCATACCCAAATGCTTAACTTGGCAAATAGTCAAGTCATGTTTATTTGTACAGCCAAAGAGTCTCAAAGGGCTGCACAGACCACAGATTATTGCAAACCACAGACTATTATTACACCATCCCCTGATCTAAAACCTACACGAGGGCAAATAATACACAGATGTTTCTCCACAAAATGTTCTATCCCCTTCTCACTTCTGTGTTCTGTGCTAAGTGTATTCCATTAGTAAATGTGCCCTTAAGCTACACATCCCACAAACCATGCAGCCTGGTTCTCACTTGCCCCGCAACAGGGGTAACCGACCTTTTTAAAGCTGTGAACTACTTTATTTTCCAACCGATTAGCGTGAAGGGCCCACTAGTTTGATACACATTTCTAAAAAAACTTATCATGTTATCACTATGTTGTCCGCGGTCCACTAATTCTTTAACCACCTGGGTCATAGGCGTACCACTTCCTGTGGTGTGTCTTGGGCAAGTACCGCCTTCTCCAGGTCCTTTCTCTTTCTCTCTCCCGGGCCCCACTTAAATCAAATACCATGGTTTTCAGTAGAAGGAGAAGCCCCCTGATCTTACTCAAGACAATGTTGTTAGTCTGTTATTACTAGTTGTAATTATTAAGAGTAAGATTAACATGGGCTCAGTCAACCTTTAAACAAATCAGTCCCGTATTAGGGTACTGAGTAAATATCTATACAAATTATAGGCTAATTTAAAAATATTTTGGGAAGAATTGATCATGTATTTAAAGACACTCATACATGCAGATGGTTACACATGCCTTCATATTTCCCTCTAAAATAGCAATGACTGTTGAGATATTTCCAGAACCGCTCTGAGGCGCACTCAGATGTTTTGTCGGGGGCTAACATGTTGGTGACCTCTTCCCTGGAGTATAGTCTGAGGCATTCAGGAGAGGTTCCAATGGGTGTGACCCTGAACCGGAAAAGCTTAAAATGAATGGATTGAATATTAATTTACAAGTTTTGCTGTGCCCAACGATGTGTATAACTGACATGTTCTTTCTTACCTGTAGGGTCCTGATGAAAATGGATGCAGATCTGCTACACTCACCCGCTCTGGGTTTTGGTGAGGAAGAGGTCGATATGAATGACTGGGAGCTGCCGCTGTCCTTCATGAAGAAACGCCACTCTGAAAAGATCGAGGGATCTAAGGCCCTTGCACAAAGCTGGAGGATGAAGGACAGGGTGAATATATATTCTTATTTCCAAAGTCCTTTTGACGGGCAATGGTGTAAGTCTGTGCTCTTGGATAAGTATCCTACTTCCCTCAACATGGGCAAGTTGGATATTCTGGCTTCAGCAGCTGTTTATTGGACCGCCTGGCTTTTGTCCACCCAATGCCAGACTTAGCCACAGCATTTCACAATTGGAATTCCTCAAGCCAATCGGCACTACTTTAATTAAGGCACTGTGTGCACTGAGGACCACTTCCTCCACCTCTAGAGGCTGAGCATGAATTTTCTATGCATCGACCACACTTTTACCCTTCCCATTCACCGTGTCACCTGCTAACAGCCCTATTCCCTTAATTCTAAAAATTCAAGAAGTGTTTATAATTATAATATTTACCTAAGGGCTGGGCGATATGTCAAACAAATATCACAATAAAAAAAAAAAATCACAATCTTGATTTATCCCGACTGTTTTACCGTTTCGAGTTAAGTATGCCCTCTGAGCAGGTTTTGATTTGAATGGTGCAAACATGCAATTAGTATCAAACCTGCATGGCGTTTTACAATCTGATCCCAATTCAATGAAAGTTCACTATTTCTACTGAGGCACATACTGCCTTCAATCTACCAAGGAACTCATTTTATATGCTTAGCCTCTCCTATCACATTTCACTATTGCTAAAGATAATAATCAAAATTATAATATTACATTGATGATTAGTGGTGGGAATCTTTGGGTAATTCAGGTGGTATGATTTCGATTTCCATTAGGATTATCAAAGGATTTTCTTTCACTATATTTTGCACTCACTGAAGTTATAACACAATCACTAATTTAAGTCCAAATGTTTTTTTCAGTATATGAAGGCTAAAAGGTGTTATTTGTTTGATTTTTATTTTACCTTTTATAAAAACGAGTTTGTTATTGTTACCCTTTAGATGTTCTTCTTATAGTAGTAATAGGAGTAATGTCATAAAATGAAGCTAAAGCATTTTCAAACTCTGCTCAAGCATACTTTGGGCACATTTATGTTAATATTGTATTGTTTAGCTGATTTTTTTGTGTGTTTGGTGCAAATAATTTGTCGTTGTCGTTTGTTAATTAGTGGTTGATACTGTTTTTTTGTGCTGTGTCCATTCAAACTTCATCCTTTTATTTAACTGAAACAAAAAGTATCTCGCTCACACGCACACACACAGTCATTAAGAAGCTAAAAAGCAAACACATCCATCAAGCGAGCCACCAGAGGCTAGCGTTGTTTCCTTACTTAATCGCTCGGACTTTGCCAGAAAAATGAACCTTGATGCTCAATCTTACCACCATTGTGTAAAAGTGGAGGTTTTTTTTGTTATGAGGCACAATTAAACACTGCTTTTAAAGATTTAACTGAAATAAAAAGTACCGTATTTTCCGCACTATAAGGCGCACCTAAAAGTCTTAATTTTTTTCAAAAGCTGACCATGCGCCTTATAACACAGTGCGCCTTATATATGGCTCAATATTAAATTCGCAAGGTCTCGCAACTTACTCAACAGCCGCCGACTCGATTTTACCCCGAACGTGGAGTAGTCCGCGGTGTATGCTGGGATTTATATACCGGCGTTTCATTGGCTAACCAATGTGTCAATCATCATTTGAATCGATCACTATCGGCTGAAGTTATTCGGAGCCTCGGATTGGCTAGATGGCCAAAACAAACCCTGCAATCGGCCAAGTTTAGCAATGGCGTAGCAAATCCGCGGTGAATGCTGGGATTTATATACCGGCGTTTCATTGGCTAACCAATGTGTCAATCATCATTTGAATCGATCACTATTGGCTGAAGTCATTCGGAGCCTCGGATTGGCTAGATGGCCAAAACAAACCCTGCAATTGGCCGAGTTTAGCAATGGCGTAGCAAGCTTAGCAAGCTTGCTAAAGTACACCCCAAAGAAACATGTTTTATTAGTCTGTATTTGTAAATATTCTACTCTCCTGGATTTACTTCACTCACGGTTGTAAGAAGACCATAATTGCGTATCATTATTGAACGTGAGAACTTAGGTGAGTTATGCGGCTTTATATTTTCCCGGTATCTTGTTTTAGAACGATCTTGATGTTGCTGTGATGAGTTGAGTGAATTAAACTCAATTCCAAGTGTTTATTGTCATATGCACAGTAATGTTGTGAGCGAAATAGAAAATAGAAACATAGAAATGTTTGGCATTTCTTGAATCCCAAGACTTCAACCTTCCGAATGATATTTGAAATGACGCATTTAAGTGACATCGTACGGACACCGCATCCGCACGTGTCTACGACACGTATTTGCTTCTTTGCAAGCTTTGGGAATGTTAAGGGGGTAATCAGTTTGACTGAATCATCTGACTGTTTTGTCGACGTTCCCATTGTAGCGCCTTATAATCCGGTGCGCCTTATCTATGGAAGATATAGGACCAAAATCTATTTTTTGGGGGTGCGCCCTATAACCCGGTGCGCCCTATAGTGCGGAAAATACGGTATCTTACAAACGCGTGCAGTCAATCCGCTACCAAGCAAACGCTGACATCAACGAGCAACCAGAGACAAAAGTTACGTTTCGACACCAAATAACAAACAAGTAAAAACAAATAATGTAGTGGCTTACCCAGCTACTAAGCTTCATTCATCCTCGTCAGTGACTCCATGTTTTGGTTTTGATGGTTGCCTCACCATCGTGGCGCTCCCGTGCCATATCACTTTTGCAAAGCTTGCAAGTGACCCATTTTTTGTTTTGTGTGGAGTCTGGCACACTTTTGCAGACTTGGGTCAAACTGTTTTCTCTGTCCATCATGTTTCATGAGTTGTATTTCCATACCCTTTGAAAATAGCCCGCTAGTTTGCATTCCACCTCGCTTTTTTGTGCTTGCTGACATCCCTGACTCTGCGACGCGCTGAGTGATGCATAGATGGCTTGACACAACGCATCAATGGAATTATTTGTAGATTTAATCGATTCCTTGTTGCAGCTCTACAACTGTTTAGATAGAACGCTCTGTTGTTGTACTAAAACTAAGGAAGAGGTTATCATGCTATGGTTTCCTCTTTATTGTAATGCAAATGCTAACAGGAAATAATCATCTACTCTAGGAGTGATATTCCTTTAAGTAATTAATACATTGGTTTCCTTGCTACTTCACTTATTGCGGATTCATTTTAATGTGCATTTTTATTTAGGTCCATAAGCCTATACATCATATTGAATAGGCACCTAGTTATCCACTACTGAGTCCAAAGTTCCCCGCGCCTACTTGGCGTCATCCTAGTGCTACTGGTGATCAGCATTTTGCTTTGTGTGTGCAGGGGCACTTTTTTGTTACTTAATTATAGTGACATGCACTTACCTCTAGATGACATCCTCACAGACTAAGAATTTGCGACTGTAAGAAAATATTAACCATACACTAACCAACAAAAACAGAATTGCAGTTGAATAAATTGTCTTTATTGTTATCATACAATAGTACAAAAAAGTTGGAGGACTACTCCTTTAGGTGTAAGGAAGTGATTTAGAGAGCGGATGGCTAGCTACACGCTAGTGATGGTTAACAGCGACTTCAGCAAGGTTTTTGTGATGATTAAAATACAAGAATCACAAATGTAGCGGTTTTACACGAGTGGCAGCTCCAAGTCGTCCGTTTCACTGGTAATGGATCAGGCGCTAGTGCCTAGCCACTTTTGGCAGTGGTGGCTTAAGAGTTGTTAGCCTAGTTGTTAGCTTTCCCTTCTGACGTCGCCTCAGTCAATTCCCGGACGTGACAAAAATCCAGTGAGCACACGCTGGTGGTTAGCTTTTCTTTACGCACTTCTGACTTTAATTGATCAAAATAATTTTCAATATATTGAGCCGCTAATCTTACAAGCTGTCGTGTTTGTTTTGGTGGCCACTTGTGCGCTCAGCTGCTTGATTGAGCTTTTACTCCAGTCTATCAAAGACATCTTGCAAACTATCAGTTTTACTCCTAATCACTAAATCCAATGAAATTTTTGTCCTCTGTGTCACTGTCAGACTCATCGTCACCTCTGCTTTCTGCTTTTCAGCTGCATATTTCACTATTTGCAGCCTGTGATTCTTTTCGGTCCCAATTTTATTCAGTTGTTTTCATAAATTAGAAATCCCCTTTGAACTAGTTGAAAATATGTACTTTGGCCAAATGACGCCCGGTCTTCTGAACATTCGTGTCCCGATTAGTAATAAAAAGTGGTGATCTTGCCAATGTAAAAATTTTGCTCAAAAGTGATTCTATACAAGGTGCAAATTTTCTGAGCTTCTATTACATTTTCCCCAAAAATGAGATACATTTTTGTGACATTTGCATGAGGGACTTATGACATAATTTCTTCGGCAAAATGCAGAAAGGTTAAACATATCAACACAGGCCTAGGGTGCCCTCTTGTGGATTAGTGTGTAAATAACAAGAAAAATGATATACCCGATAATAATGTCTCAATAATTTGGCAGATAAGTCTCAAGGGAGTATAAGTCGGGCCCCCGGCCAAACCATGAAAAAACTGCGACTTGTTTTCCGGAAAATACGGTAAACAACTTGGAGTAGAGTTGCAAATGGTGCCGCTGAATACTGTGCCTGGTGTGTGGCGGACAGCCAATGGAGTGAAGTATGCGTGGTGATATAGAGAGAATTAAATTAATAGTCTTGCCACTGCCTTCAACTGAGGCATTTAATGATCTCTGGAACATAGGAACTTTTGAAGAAGTCAATCTCTAAGTTAAGTATATTGAAATGAGCTACTTTCGGTGGCTGGTGCTATGTGCCATTACATTGAGGTAAATATTGTCCACGAAGCTCCAACCCTTATCATGGTCTTAGGAGGGTCAAGGCTTTTCCTTAGCACAAGGCAAGAATCTTTGTCACTCTCTTGTAGTCTACTTTATAACTCAGAAAATATAAATGTGATTCCATGTTTTGTGCCTGTTTTCTGCAAGTGTTTAAGGATGTTACTGATATACAGTTTTGGCCTCATAATTTCTTGAGGATATTTAAGAAATTTTGTGAGATTGCGATGAAAGACTGTAAACTCTGTGTAAACAACAATCTGAATTTGCCCCGTGCACGAACAATGTTTTGTTTTTTTTAAACGATGAAGGTAAAGTTTCAGGTTGTGCCATTCCATTCACTGGTTAAAAAAATTGTATATTTCTTTTCTTTAAAGACCAACAGTCAGTTTAAGTTGTAATGTGTGTCTCTCTGTTTGTAGTTATGTTCTTTTACAGTAGGTCTGGAACTCTGAATTCTGTATTCCATGCAATCACCATACTTGCGTTTGAGCTATAGGAAGATGTCAAGGCTGTAACTGCAACTGTTCGTTTGTGGGGGAAAATAATAGACGATGAGTCAGGGTTTCTAATCATTGGCTGACTGGGTAGTTATATTTTAAGTTTTTTTTGTCTTGCAAATTAGTAGTTTGAGTGTCAATTCAAGCAAGAAAAAATGCAAACATGTTCATTTGTGTATAGATGTTGACAGTGCAGTGTGGGCCCTAAACTTTGAATTTGACTCTAAAGGATACAAATTTTGAAAATTAGAGTTTATTTGCTTCCAAACAATTTACAAATTGAAAATGTAGTTTTAGTGTTGATGCTTACAAGCAGGGAATAGTCAGAATGAAATTGGAATATTCCTGGTATTCTGGTTATGTAAAAAGCTATGTTAACCCGCACAGAAATCCTCGTAGTCCAATTAAAATCGTCGGGTTAGTCCTTTCCTTTTCCGATTACTTTTGATTGTTTACCCATTTGAATAATCCGTTTACTGGTGCGCATTACTGCGCATGCCCAATTTCCCAATATCTGCTATATTTCCATACCAGTGAAACAAATCATGCATGCAAACTTACACGCTTACATGTTACAAAAACTTCTTGTGTATTTATTGATATTTTCAGGACATTTCTGTTTTATTTTCTGCCCCCATGCCGTAAATGCCTCAATTGTATCGATCGGTATAGTGTAAGTCCATGCTTCTGCAAGCCATGTATAAGCACAACTTGTAAAAAGACAGCAGCACACTTTTGGACAAGGAGCAAATAGAGTACCTGTACTAGATTCATTTTGGTGGGTGACAGGAATGCAATCATCCTTTATTCAATTTGAAAAGCTAAATACTATCTTTTTATGTTGGCTTTCTCTGAAACTATGACAGCAATATTGTATCACATTTTGCAGATCGGAAGCGTTTGTATTCTGTTATCGTTGCCAAAGGTGGCCCAACTGGCTTTTTTGTGCAATGTATTTCTGTAATTTTTGAGGTTGTATGCATCTTTTTTTCATATAGTGTGAACAGGAGGCATTACATTGTTTTCCCCCAATTTATCCCTATTTGTGTGGAGCTATAAATCTATACGGTTATATACACGATCTGGATGCGCATCTGTATGCATCAAATAATTGCTTCATCAAAAGCTCACGTGCGCCCATGCGTGAGACTCCAAAGCAGTTGGTCACATTACAGTTATGTGACACATTGAACGTTGTTCTATATGCATGGAACATATTGTTGAGGATGTATCAAAAGGAACACCATGGTCTGAAATTGAAAACCTGAAATTCTAAACGCTTGGTCAAAATACCGATAGAGCAATATCTAAATAAATCAACCACTTAAAAAAACAAAAGAAAAAAAGATCAATGATTTAAAACATTTATATTTGCCTTGACCTGCATAGAGGGCATAATATACAATTGATAAATGACTGACTGGCATACTGTGAGCTGCTGAGTTTTAATACTTTAATTAAATTCTCAAAACAAAAAAATCCATTTAAATAATTTAAAAAAATCCCGTCAAACAACAAAGTGTAACAGATGAAGCAAAACTCCTGAAAGATATAAATGCAACACAAAAAGTTCATTGTGCTTTTGTACTTTGAGTTAAGTGGACAGTTTTGATGAGAGAATAGCATGCAAATGCGGCAATGAACAGTGTATCTAAGTACATATTTTGATGTCATTTTAGCTTCTAATAGACAGGAGTAAACTGATGACGAGGATTATGATTTTGCGGTAGTCTGGGTAGTCTAATGCAGCAAACACTTTGCCCTACTCAACTCCTGGGTTGTTTTTGTTGTATGCCTTGGGTCACTGTCCATCTTTTTTTGGTTTGAACAAATTTATTTACACTAATAACAGATAACAATCATGACAATCTCAACAGCTATTAAGCACATTCACAATATTATATTCCAATATGACGTTTTTAACAGCAAACACAAAGTGAGGTTTGAACAACCCTTCTCGAAAATCTTATTAGCAATCAAGCATATTCACAATTTCATTATATAACATCTTCGTTAGTGTCAATAGATCCGTCCAGGCCAAAGTCGATTGTCCTCGGTCTGAACAAATCCACCGACACCAACAGCAGCAAAACAAACACGACAATCTCAACAGCCATCAAGCATATTCACAATTTTTTTATATCTGACAATATGACGTGACAATATGACGTTTTAACATTTTTTCCTGACATTTTCAACATCAATTAAACAATTTCAGAGTTATTTTCTTTTAACAGTAGTTAACCAGCGTGTAAAAGGCAATACTATTGTGCAAGGGCATAGCTCTGCCATCCCACCCTCCCAAGCAGCATTCTTCCAGTCCTCTGTGTGGGTCCTCTCCCTTCTGTGTGGGTCCTCTCCCTTCTGGGTTCCCCAACCCAGGCCGTTGCTGCCGGGACTCCCACAGTGTAGCTCCGGTTCCCCCCTCCGGGTGGGTGCAGACGAGTCTTCTTTATGGTTGCGTCCTAGGCCCGCCGCTCGCAGATTGTATGGTATCTGCAGCCATTTGGAGCACAGCCACGGGGGGGATCTGCCTGCACCTCCATACCAGCAGGTTTCTGGAGGTCCAGATGGCGTCCTTGATGGCGGCGAGAGTGAGCCAGTCCCTGGCAAAGTCGTTCCGAGACATCCTCGACCGACTCACCCCGTAAAGCACGTACTGTGCATCAGGGACCTCCCCTGCTGGCAAGTCCGGGAACTTTCCTAGTTGGTCGGCCATTGTCCACAAGACCTCGGCAGTGCTGCACTCACAAAAAATAATAATAATAATAATAATTTCCTTTGTATTGTCATTCTTTGTAACAATGTACACAGAACGAAATGTAGATACACCTGACCCGTTGTAGCGAGTCGATGCAGCCGCAGCCAGAGGGCACCGCCATTATACCAATTAGGTATGTCTCGGTCGAGGCGCGAACCAGCGACCTCCCAGTCTCAAAGCGGGCACACTACCATCTAAGGTGCCTCACCGACTCTTGGGCGCCACAGCCAGGTCGAGGGCACGTCGAAGTCGCTGACATTCCTCGGTGGTGCATTACGGCTCTGACTGGGAGAACTTCATGAGCCACCATCCATGACAAGTCTCGTAGTCTGTTTGGGAGGACAGGATGATTCACGTTCCTCCAAACCGTTGTAGGTTCGCCAAACGCAAGCCCCCGCACAGGGCTTACTGTTGCTTGCACTTGCACAATAGCAATAAGGGCCCTGCTTTTAATTAGCATTTGGGTGAATCTGAGCAGAAAGTATAACTCTGTATATTTTTGGTTTGAACAAATTTATTGACACTAATAACAGAAAAAAACAATCATGACAATCTCAACAGCAATTAAGCACATTCACAATATTATATTTCAATATGACTTTTTTAACAGCAAGCACAATGTCACAATGTGAGGTTTGAACAACCCTTCTCGAAAATCTTAATAGCAATCAAGCATATTCACAATTTCATTATATAACATCTTTGTTAGTGTCAATAGATCCGTCCAGGCCAAAGTCGATTATTTTTGGTCTGTGGTCTGAACAAATTTATTGACACCAAAAACAGAAAACAATCATGACAATCTCAACAGCAATTAAGCACATTCACAATATTATAATAATAATAATAATAATAATTTCCTTGTATTGTCATTCTGTGTAACAATGGACACAGAACGAAATGTCGATTGCATCTGACCCGATGCAGCCGCAGCCAAGAGAGGGCGCCGCCGACCACTTTTTAAGTCTTAGGAATGACTCGGCCGGGGCGCGAATATTCCAATATTACGTTTTTAACAGCAAACACAATATTTCAGAATTCACTCAGCTACTTTTATCTGTTGTGATGTGATAAATGAACACTAGTAACCCTTGGTAGCCTTTAATGTCAATGCCATCATACCACCATCACAATGTTTCACAAATGATGTAGGTTGCTTTGGATCATGCGCTGTTCGCTTTTTCTCCTTTCTTCTTCCCATCACTCTGGTACAGGTTTATCTGTCCATAAAACATGTTTCCAGAATTGGACTGGTTTGTTGAGGTGTCAAGTCAAGTCTAGCTTATGAATGGCTTTCACCTAGTGGTGAACCCTCTGTACAGAGATCCCTTGTTTTTTGCGGTTAATGGGGACCAAAAACTCCCTACAAAGTGAATATCCACAGAGTAGCATCGCACCTTCATAAAACCCCGCAAGGGCCAAACTTACCTCGAGATGTCGTCATTACCGACTGAAAGTATACGACTGTAACCAAATAACAACTATAGATCTACAAATAAAAACACAGAACACATAGTTGCTGTTAAATTAATGATCTTTATTGTCATTCTGCAAAAGCACAAGTTTCCGCAATCGTTAAAATACAACCGTCACGAATGTTACGGTTTCCTATGAATTGTCGCTCCATTGTATTTGTTTCATGGCTAATGGATCTTGCGTGGGTGGGAGTTGTTAGCCCAGCCTTAGCAGTAGGCCGAATCTGCAGCTTTGTTTTTAGCTTCTCTCCCCACGCTACCACAATAGTTTCCCGAACCCAATAATCATTCACGGAGCACCCACTGATGATCACAGCATTTCCTTGTGCTTTCCTGACTCCCCTTAGAAGCTGGTTTAATTACTCATTTTCTTTCAGAGTCAATCGCGGCCTTTCTCTTGGTCTCCTTCCATTTACCTCTGCTCTTTAGATCCTCTTCAACATTCGCTCCTCATCCATCCTCTCCATGTGTCCAAACCAACCGAGTACTCTCTTAACCACACGCTTGCTCAGTTCCACTACTACTCCAGTTCTGTCTCTCACAATTTCATTTCTCAATCTATCCAATCTTGTCATTCCAAACATACTCCTCAAACACTTAATCTCAAAAACATTTTATTTCCTTCTCAAATCTGCGCTCAGGCTCCAAGTCTCTGCACCATACAACCCAGTCGGCACAATCAGACTCTCATACAGTCCCCTTTTAACATCCATACTCATACTCTTGTTGCTCATCACTCTCCTCAGAGCACCCAAAACCTTGCTTCCTTGATTCACTTTGTGCCTACCTCGCACTGCATTCCACCAACTGCAGCCACATCACAACCCAAGTACCTAAAGCTGTCAACTTTTTCCAGCACCTGTCCATGCAACCTTATTTCTAACGCCATGCCCTCTCCATCGCATGAACACTTCAGTACCTTACTCTTCCCAACATTCACACATAACTTACGCCTATCACACACTCTTCCAAACTCCATTACCAACCTTCTCAATGTTTCTTCAGAATCAGCCACAAGCGCTGTCATCTGCAAACAATAACTAACATACCTGCCACACCGTTCCACTGATATCCATCATCTCTACACCTCATCCAAATACCTGTACTCTTGCATTCACCTCTTTTACCACACCATCCATGTACACATTAAACAGCCATGGTGACATCACACACCCCTGTCTCACACCAGTCAACACAGGGAACCACTCACTTGTCTCACTCCCTACTCTTACACATGCTCTGCTGTTCACAGAAATAATCTTCAATGCTTCCAACAACTTTCCCCCCACTCCATACATTACCATCACTTGCCAAAATGCCTCTTTGTCAACTCTGTCATACACTTTTTACAAGTCCATGAAAGCCCAAAAAACATCATTTTGCAAAATATTTCTCACACACCTGTCGTACCGCAAACACTTGATCCACTCATCCTCTTCCTTTCTTGAAACCACTCTGCTCCTCCATCACCACCCAAACCGTTCTTCCTCTCGCTCTTTTAATCAAGACTCCTCCATACGGCTTACCCGTACGGCTTACAGACTACAAACTAATACCTCTTGAATTGCTACATTCATACTTATCACCTTTACCCTTATACAATAGCACCACACATGCACTACACCAATCAACAGGAACCACACCACTTAAAAAGCATACATTCAACAAGTGTCCTAACCAGTCAATCATAGCCGTGCCACCTTTTTTCAAGCATTCAGCACTACAATTATCCAACCCAGGTGCCTTCCCCCCTTTCATTTCTTTCACTGCCTCTTGCACCTCCCATGTTTCCACAGGCTTCACATTTAAATCACCCTACACGGTCATTCTCCCCATACCACCGATCGCCTCGACTCTCATGTCTTTCCCATCCTCAACATTTAGCAACTCCTCAAAATACTCTGCCATCTCGTCCCGACTGCACTACCGCTGACCAGCAATCTACTGTCCTGATCTTCCACTTTCTCTTCCTTTCCAGACTCACTCTTTCTTACTCTTTTCACTTCTTTCCAGAACACTTTTCTCCTTTCCTCAAAGTTCTCTCCTATCTTTGGACACCATTCATCATTTGCTTTCCTTTTCGCTGTTTCCACTACTGCTTTTACCAATTTTTTCTTGACTTTATACCTTTCATACGCATCACCATTCTTCTCTTGCAGCCACTCCTCAAAGGCTCGTCTCATCTCTGTCACAGCCTCTGAGACCTCATCATTCCACCATTCACTTCCTTTCCTAATACCTCAACCAACTTTTCTCATTCCACACACTTCTTTCGCATTTCTAACCACTGCCTCTTTAAACCACTTCCATTCCATTTCCACACTCTCCACTTCTGTTCTACTAATCTGTTCATACTCTTCCCCTATCCTCTCTTTAAACGCTTTCCTTTTCTGCCTTATTCAACTCTGGCATTTCCACCTCTTCCCTCGCACTTTTCTTATAACTAGCTCTCCACGATCCATCTATTTTCAGTTTTCCTTCCACATTAAAATGATCAGACATACCACTCATTTCACCTCTGATAACATGCACATCCAACAATCTACTTAACATGCCTTTCCTAGCCACTACATAATCCATCAGTGCTCTGTCCACCATCTCACCACAATCCAGTCCGACAAAGATATACTCCATATCTACCAACCACATTTTTAACCGTTCCATCACCCGCTCTAGCATTAGTATCCAGTATTACCACTTTCCACCCCTTCTTTTGCACTTGCCACACATTCGGACATATCCTTCCAGAACTCTCTCCTCACAGCACTTCTTTCTGAACCAGGTCCATATGCACTTATAAACACTCATACTTCTACACCCCACTGTAACCTCACCCACATGAATCTAGTAACTGTGACTTCTGCAAGGTCTTTGTGATGATTTAAATAAGAGTCACAAATGTAGCGGTTTTCTACAAGTAGTAACTTCAAGTCGTCCGTTTCATGGGTAATGGATCTGGCGTTGGTGTCTAACCATGTTCGGCAGTGGTTAGCGTTTCCTTTCTTCGCCGCCTCAGTTAATTCCTGGATGCATATAAAAATCCAGGCAGAACCCGCTAGTGATCAGACTTATTTGCGCTGTTCTGACATTTTTTAGAGTCCGATTTTATCAATAAATGTATTTTCAATGTAATGAGCCACTAAAGCTGCGAGCGGTGGCGTTTGTTTTGTTGGCCATTTGTGCAAGTCTGTCTGACTGACTGTCGGCTTACACCAGCCTATCAGAGTCGAGCACACACGTCTTGCAAACTTTGCCCCACCTCTATTGGCTGGTGCCATTAAAACATGCTTCTGATTAGCCGGCGCAATTCTTGTTGGCCAAATACTCAGTTTGTTATTTGAGTGATCAAATAACAAACTGGACCAAGGAAGGAGTTTTTTGCAGTTTCTTTATCGCAGTACGTTTCAACGTAATATCGATTACAATTTGGTTAATCGTGCAGCCCTACCAAACACTGTAGACACCAGTGTCTTATAACATGGAAACCAAACATGGAAACCGTGGTTTTTTTTTTTTTACTTTTGCTTTTTGTGCATCACTTTTGTTCCTCCTGTTTCTTCCTTATTTAAATGATTGTCTCTTCTAGTTATCGATCAATGGCAAATTTGAAAGGAGTGACTTGGGTACGTGGGTCTCTGGCGTGACCAAGTGTTAATTATCATAAAGGTAGGCCTAGTATTAATTCTTTAGTTAATTTATGATGATGGAAAAAATTAAAAGTGCACCCAATTCCTTGTGAAGTCAAAAAAAACCCCAACCTTCTCATAGACGCATACAACTAATTTATCTAGGATGAATTACTAGTACATTATTAGCTCGATGACCTTGTTGGAAGGTAACTGGTCTCGGGTTCAATCCCTGGATGAGTCATACCTAAGACTTCCATACAAAAATGGTACCCATTACCTTCTTGATTGGGACTTGGCATCAAGAGTTGTAATCATGTATGGTCATCCAAATAACTCTTACCCCTCAAAATTGATTTGTGTGCTGACTGTATTTTGAATCTGATTAGTAATAATTGCCTCTTCCAAGAATAGACAGCTGCTTCTTAATGCATATGATCTTTTAAAGGTTTTTGTAAGACCACACTTTACCGTTATGAAAGCAAAGTCTATACTTTGACATTTTACCTACAATGTCAGTAACACTTTTTTTCTCTCTCTGCATTTTACATTAATATGTCTCTAAAGGCTGCTGTCATTTCAGCTATGTATTGTAAAGGGCAAATCTGCCATCCTTTCTAAGGCTTGTTGTGTTGTATATCTCAGGAAACACGATTGCTACAAGGTATCATAGATGTTTAGCTTTCCTTACAATATGGATAGAAATAATCTTTGCTAACCTCAATGCTGACATTTTTATCATGCTTGTTTTTCAAGAAGAGAGGCACAACATTCAAAACAGTGAACATCTAAATGACACATGACTGCAGAACGTTCACTTTAATATGGCCTCAAATAAATAACTTATAAAATGTTTTTTTTTTATCTGTGAAAGCCCATCTAATGACACCATTTCACTGGTAAAGCTGTCCATATAAATTCTACGCAATATTTGGAAGCCTGCAATTCACTCAAATTGCTTTTGATAGGTTTCTTTTTGGAAAGGCCCTTTGCATATTAAGAATTAGTATATTTGACTTAACTCTCCAGTTTGTTGGTGAGAACAAGGTTTGCAGTTGTTTCTATATATCTCAAGGGACTCCTCAGCAATGTAGACATACACTTTCTTTCAACAAACATCTCTTGTTATGGTGCTTTCTGACTTTCTCAACCTAAAAATAAGATAGATTAGACATTTTACATTACTGTTAAAATGAGAAAAAGCTGTTAGGGTGCAGCGAATCAGAAAACTTTGGATGAGATCAGTTTACAGATCAGCAAAATAAATAAAAAAAGTAAACTGTATATTAAAGTATAATTGTAGTCATTTAAAATTCCTGCAGCTGGTGATTTGTTTTGGGGCTGCAACAACGAATCGCCAAAATCGATTAAAATAGATTATTAAAAGCTTGGCAACTTTCTCATCAATTCGTTGAGTTGCGCGATATATGGAGCACTAAGCACGTGATATCATTGCAAATAAGTGCATTGCATTTCGTTTAAAATTTATAGGGTTTTAGTACCACTATGGTCTGGCAGAAAGTGTTCGAAGACTGTTTTTGTAAAAGTGTCTTACATAAAAAAAAAAAATAGTGAACACATCATTCCAAAAAAAAAATAACGTTAACAATTTTCAAGGGAAAAGCATGTGCTGCAGAAATACAGAAAAAATCACTGAAATTAATACAATACAAATAACAATAATGAAATGTTTAAGTCAACACAATGGGCAGATTCCTAAGCATATTATATATCATTTGCACATTGGGAATGTTAGCATTTTTAAAGTTTGGACATACATAAGCCGCACTTGACTATGAGGCGGATGTGCCTACATTGAAACGTGAGTTTATCACAAAGAAAGACGATACACAGAAAGATTTTTAATACTATACAGTATATTAACCTCTTAACATTCCGCCGGCCCACCAGTGGGCCACCACACTTTTGATAAACTAATATGTATCCGTACGATGTCAACAGTCACTAAATTACGTCATTAGAAAGGTTAAACTCTAGGGATTCAATATATGATGACCATTTTAAAATATACTTATCAGAGAAACATCACGATCCGTTTGAGACAAGATACCAGAAAACTTAAAAGCCGCTGTAACTCACCAGTACCTCCCCTGATTCAACTTTTTTGAATGTCTGCGAAAATGGCGTCTTTACATCAAGGACAATCCATGAAATACAACCGTTTAATATATTTAGTCTAAAACACACGATAATGCCCACAGATAAATAGAAAGCCACCTTAAACATTTTTGCCTAGTTGGACGTTGCTTCTTATTTTGTTTCGCTACATTATTTTTGTTTACACACAAACAGACTTGTAAAATTATTCCCAATATGGTAGTTAGCGCTCCCATTTCGATTGACAGTTTTTCCATGATGATAGTCTGTTCATGCTAGTTTTATTCATGCACACTGCATAAAGTTACATTAAACTTGTGTCTTCCTCGACACATATATTCCACGTGTCTCACTCTTACTCCTCCCTGGGGCCCCTGGCGGACGTTAGAAAAAATGCATAAATTGGACGCATTGTTGCATAAGCTGCAGGGTTGAAAAATTTGAAAAAAAGCCGCGGCTTATAGTTTGAATGATACGGTAAACACATTTTTTTTATTTTTGGCAGATAGATTTTTTTTTTGCTACACAAAATAAAATGTATTGCTTTTTTTCGTTTTTTTTTTTTAAATTATTATTTCTTCTAATCGGCATGTGGCAACATATTTGATAGGAGTCATACATTTATAAACAAACACAAAAGCAGATATTTATTCAAAGTGTATCAATTAGTGCCATTTTATTTTTTTAACCAATGGTTATTTTGCCAGTAAAATATGCATTTTTATTTATTTATTTATTTATTTTTGATCTATAGCAAAAAAAATAAAATGGAATAATGAACTGTCGCAGGGTACTTTGACATGCATGGAATAGTCCGACTGAGATCAGAATAATGCTGATATTTAAAGCCTTTTTAATGATAGATAGATAGATAGATAGATAGATACTTTGTTCATCCCCGAAGGGAAATTCACATTTCCAGCAGCATCCCTGAGCTGAGAACAATCGAAAATAACACGGGAGCTGCTGGAGTGGCTGCCATTCGTGACGGCGCCGGAAGAAAAGATTCAATTTGAATCATGTACAAACAAACAAACAATTGAATCATGTACAAACAAACAAACAAACAAACAAAATATTCATGTTTCAATAAGTGGAGTGTTAATAAAATGGTTACTTGGGCATGTATAACCGTAATGTTTTTCTTTGCTCGTGCCGCAAAGAACAATCAACTTTAGGGGAATGTATAAAAGAAATGTATATAAAATAAATGGGCATCAAGTTGCTCACTTTCTTCCTCCATTTTCCACTTAAATTTGCTTTCCCACATTTGTACTTACTGGATATGATGTCACAACCACCCCTACAAATGCAAATGCAAACTAAATGCTTTTTTGCCCTGTGCTCTAAAAGTATGCTCCTTTGCTGCATCTCTTGTGTTTGCGAGTTGAGCTTGTACTTTGCTTAAATATTACACACTCTCCCTTTAAGTTTCAGTGTAAATTTTTCATCATACAATTTTACATACAATTTCAAATATCCACAAGACGTGTATAGGTTTAAGCACTCAAAATAAGAAATGGGTCGTGCATAAAGAATTGCAGATAGGAAACAGGGTAGGTAATCAGGTCAGGTGTGGTTGATTTGCTGTAGTGCTTGAGGCTCTGTTGATGTACGTGTTTTGGGTCCTGCTATGTCCCACCTGCACATTGACCTTTTACTCAGTCGGTGTGAAAGTCGAGTGCACCTTAATTACCTAAACAACATCAATGGTCCTAACGTTTCTGACTATTTACAACATAGTCACTGCACACAAACAAAGCACACAGACACTATGAACAGACACTCACTCTACTTTTGTTTACCTATGATACTGAGTCTTCTGTCACTATTTTCAAAAGATCACTTTGCATTGTTCAGGCCTTGGCCTAAGTGTTATAGAAAAATATGTCATAATCTTCTTGATAGCTCAGTTACTGAAAAACAATAAGCAATGATAAATCCATTAAAAATGACTTGTTGATTTTAGATTAAACATTTTTTCACATATAAATAACAATAACCAATCAGTCAATGAAGCCTATAAATGAATTGTATTACAGTTACATCTTCGTGGATGATCAAGCAGGCATTTGAGTATGGCCAGAAACTGGTTCAGACTATGGTCTGGATTTATTTGGAACTTCTGCTGTTTTTCATCCCACACTAGATGGAACCTCCGGCTAGGCAAACACGAGTTGTCTTTTTTAAAATTTACCGTAAAATGCCAACTGTGCTGTATTGATCAATGGTACCATTGGAGCATGGTTTGATACCACTCTTTGTGTGACATTAGGCTGCAATCTCTCTCCAACTTTATTGAACATTTTCCTAGAGAAGATCATGACTAAAGCCCTGGAACGAAGTTATATATATTTTTTCAACTGGTATAAAAAAAAAAAAAAACAATCAATTCCCATCTTAGTTTTTGGTTTATTAACCGATAACAACTAAATCTATTTGGTTAACAAAAACAATGCCTAAAAGACTGCTGTTCACTATTTTAATCCGTAAGAAAATGATTTTGTAGTACTTTCTCTCAGTATTGGCCAACAATATTTTGTATGTGTGGTGTCATGGTTCTGAACAGGAAATAATATTTGCCTTTCTGACATGTTTAGTCCAATATTTGCAAATGGATACTATGTGTTAAGTACGTTTTCTGTTCTTTTGCAGATGAAGACTGTGAGTGTAGCACTGGTCTTATGTCTCAATGTCGGGGTGGACCCCCCAGATGTGGTCAAGACATCCCCATGTGCCAGATTAGAGTGTTGGATAGGTGAGTTTATGTTGACATTTAGGGAAACACGTAACCTGGAACTGTTTGCCAGCCAACAGCAGGACACAAGTAGATAAACAATCACAGTTCACATTAAAAAAAAACACTGTCCCAAGTGCACTCTCATCTAAACAGTAACCATAATAATCTCCCTATGCACAAAGCCAAATGTAAGTAACTATAGTGGAAGAATTTTTTTAAATACATAATTTTGTTACATTTTGTTTTGAAATAAAATCATGCAAGAAAAAGGTAATAAAATCCAAAAAAACGTGTTTTTCAGATCCTCTGTCAATGAGTCCACAGAAAGCCCTGGAGACAATCGGGGCCAACCTACAAAAGCAATATGAAAACTGGCAGCCAAGGGTAAGCGAAATCAAAAATGTGAAACGGCCGCTTTAATTTCTTCAGTGTTAGTTCATTTTCTGCCGGGAGCTTTCTGTGAGTTCCTTCATTCATGGCCAATGATGTCTTCCAGTTTTTTGATTGTTATTGTCCACTTCAACCAAAGATTGTATTATTGTCTTTTCTAATTTTGACATAGTATGACAGCTTTTTGTTGGTGATAGGAATAAGTGGAGAGGTGTTGTAAAAGGATAGTGGGATGTTTCGACGCGTTCTAAGGGATGGGCAGGGCACCTGTATGATGCGGCAGGGGTAAACCAGTGAAAGCTGTCGGGCCCTGCTGTTGAACAAAAGAGTGTGTTGTGTCACCCTGACACAAGTGACATGGCTGCTTTCTTGTGTCCCGTTTCATCTGGAGGAACGAAAGCATGACCAACTTGGGTGCCGAGGTGCCTAACTTGTTTTGGTGTCTGGGCATTTTGGCCATGGTCCAAAAATATTCGTCTGTGTTTTTTGCTACTTTTTTTTTGTTTGCTTTTGTATGTGTTTGCCTTGTTCTAGGTCACCCCTTTCGAGGCATATGACCAAGTTAGATAGATAGATAGATAGATAGATAGATAGATGACACCTTTACCCCAAACTTTCTTGCTCCTTGAACAGTTGATATCCGAGTTCATTTAGGATTCATACTCTTTGGTCCATTGCAACAAATCATATTTGGGGAGGGGAAATCTGTAGGTTTTTTTCTTTTGATGAACATACTTTGATTTTTGGATATCTACTAAGGCTGTATACCTCAGAGAAGTAACAATTTGATAGATACCCTGGTTTAACTGAAAACAAAATGCATTGTCTTGATTGTCACCTGTCATGCAGTGACTCCTGCTTTTAGCACTGGCGGACAGCAAATACTTTTCAATAAAGTTGACAAAGTGAGTTGCAGTGTCGAGATTTATTGAAATATTTTGAGTGCCTGTGTGTAAAAGTTCCCTGGGGTTTGGCGGGCAAAAAACACAAGGAAATGCAACCTGCTCGGCTCAGATGGTTTTGCCGTAGTTACATTTGAATTGAATTTGAAACCCCAGAAAGAATGTCTTTAATCTGGTAAAAGGGATATTGCATCCTGACACCCTTTCTTACACATTTTTTTCCGTCACATTTTTTCACTATTGAGTTTTCTTATTGATTTAGCGGTTGTGGAACATGCACTTTGTCGTGTCAGTTCAGACCTGTGTTTTATAAGATACCGTGCAAAAATGCTGATATGATACTGAGATTCCCTAAAAAAGTTGTGAAAGTGCACACTTAAATGTCTGCAAACTGTTTTTATTTTTATCAACACAGTTTGGCCTTGCAGTTTTTATTAAATATTGTCAATGAGAGACAATATTCATGAGAAATAGTTTTTACATATTTTTTTTTATAGTTTTTACAGACTCAACTGAAGCTGTATAAGTCTCTATATAATACATGTGTCAGATTAACTTTTGCTCGGGGGGCCAAACGGTAGAATAAAATTGTAGTGGCTGCTAAACTAAAGTAATGGCATAAAAGGTTTGCCTTCATTTAGGTCTTTTTGTGGGCTCCTCATGAATTATGATTATAAGGTTTGATTATAAAACCATTTTTGAAGTATTTTTTCCTCAATATTTTCTTACCTTCACAAAGGTCTTGTAGATTCTATTAACCGTCCATTTGTGAGAAAAAAAAGAAATACAGCAATTTAAATAATTTAAACTATTTTTTCTTTTGAAGAAACTCACACAGACTAGTAAGTGACAGAAGAAGCACACAAACACTAATTTAGATGATTGATTCAATGATTTAAAAGACATTTGGCTTTTTATTTTTTATGGAATATTTACCCAAATATGGGAAATTTTCTGTATATAGATTAATGAAAGGTGCTATTTTTTTAATTTTGCATTGTTAGTATTGACTGAAATGGCTTTTGCGTTCATC
Organism: Urocampus carinirostris; assembly: GCF_059441175.1. NCBI lineage: Eukaryota > Metazoa > Chordata > Actinopteri > Syngnathiformes > Syngnathidae > Urocampus > Urocampus carinirostris. Next base: position 36,381,639 of record NC_142356.1, on the reverse strand, counting down.
AATATGACATAGATATGACATTGAGTGATTTTCAGGTCTGTATTTGGTGTTACACTGCGGCCATTTAACACATCAGTGTATCATGTTTGAACTGTTGTAAATGGGCTCTTTTCAAATCCACTACGTCCTGAATTAGGTGTCACTCCTTTATATCCTGTCCTACGTGATAAATAAAATAAAATGATTAATGCCTGACCTTGGAAAACGTGATGACGAGATCTTGTCACCCCTAGATTAATAACTTTGTCTAATCAAGCAACAGGGTTGCCGCGGATCCATGAAAAGTCTTAAAAGGCATTGAATTAATTACTCTTACAAATAAGACCTTAATTGGCATTAAAATGTAGTTAATCCAATTTTTTGAAAGTCTTAAAAATATTTTTTGAACTAAAAAGATTTAGGAACGATTAGCAGTGGTCTTTTTGAATAATTCACCTATTTACATTTGTGGCAACATCCGTAACCACAATAATGGAACTATCAAAACGATGATATGGTTTCAATCAAGCAGATTCATATCTTAGGTCTACCCATGTGCTTTGATTTATTGTGTGCCATAGATATACGTGCGTTTTGTTTCGTGTGCTCTAATTGTGTTTTTTTTTGTTGACTTGGTGTTACATTTGATTTCAAAAGGTATTTAAAAAAAGTCTTAGAAAGTCTTGAATTTAAATTGCCTTAAGCTGTAGGAACCCTGAGCAAGAAAATAAGGGGTAGTCTTTAATGTAGGAAGTAAGGCAGCTTTGCAAGGTATTATGTATCCTTAATTCTAATATTAACAGTCTTCGGCATTTCTCAACACACTTGAAATTAGGCATACCGTATTTTCCGGACTATAAGGCAAATCTAAAAACCCCAAATTGGCCATGAATTTAAATGACACAATAAGTGTGCTTTATTCATTGCACAATATGGTGGATAAGATTGGAAATGTGAACAGGATAACAGATCTGCGTTATTATACGGGGTGGCCCAAACCGTAATACATTGTATGGAACTTGATTTGAACCTGGGTTGTGGCGGTGATAGTGCAAACACTTTATCGCTTCACCATTAGTGGTGCAAATGAGATACGATTAGGCTTTAGGGCTTATTTTATTATCACATTCATTTACCTCCCAGTGCCAGAAACACCAATTTGTATCATTTGCAAATAATGTTTACATGCTAACGCTACATAGTTTAAAACAGTTGAGCAGTTCTAATTTGTAAACAGGGTTGGGTAGGGTTACTTTTTACTTGATTACTTTCAATTACTTTTGGATTACTCCAATACCAAATATGCTAATAAAAGACAAAATAAACTAAATATGAATAAAATTACAAAATTTTGTGCAGGCTTGGGGAATAACGGAATACATGGAACGACAAAAATTATGTTGGCAAGCTGTTTGGATTTATTTTCTTTTTTTTCTGTCGCATTTTATGTTAGTTTTGCCGGAGATTAAAGAGATCAAAGCCAGGAGAGAAAGCTTACCACGTGTTGTGAGTCATAATTTTATTCATATTTAGTTTCTTTTGTCTTTTATTAGCATTTTTGGTATTGGAGTAATCCAAAAGTAATTGAAAGTAATCAAGTTAAAGTAACCCTACCCAACCCTGTTTGTAAACCCATACTTTATGTATGACATTCATTCCGTTCGTACCCTAGTTATTGGCTGGGGCAAAACTGTGTGTGAGGAGTTTACTATTATTATTATTATACTTTGGCGAATAAGCAAGTGTGATTTGTTACATGAGACTGCGCTAAGTTTGGCACCATTATCATCATCAGTTCTCTCCTGTCTTCTTGTCACTATTTACTCTGCTTGAAAGCTAAAATTCCTCAAAATTATGCATGAAACATAATTGACTGTTTAGTGCAGGGACTACAAGCTCTATATTTTTAATCATAACCAAGTTGTGCCATATTACTCAGCCAAATTACCCAAACGTAAAATGCACTTGCGGGCAGCACGGCAGCGCAGTGGTGAGCGTGTGTGCTGAACAGTTCTGAGGATTAAACCTTCCTGTTTGGATTTTGCATGTTCTCCCCGTGCTTGTGTGGGTTTCCTCCAGGTACTCCAGCTTCCTCCCACATTCCAAAAAATATGCATGTCAGGTTAATTGGCCGGTCCAAATTGTCCCTAGGTGTGAATGATTGAGTGAGTTATTTGTCTCTGTGTGCCCTGCGACTGGCTGGCAACCAGTTCAGGGTGTCCCCTGCCCACTGCCCGAAGATAGCTGGGATGGGCTCCAGCACCCCCGTGATCCTACTGAGTATGATCGGCGCAGATAATGGATAAATTGAATGAAAATGCACTTGCTTGGGTTCATTGTATTTTAAATCTCTCATCTGTTTTTTACTTCTTCTGTTGCACTTGCATCTGTTTTTTTAAAAGCGCTTTAACTTGTTTTTTATGATAATAAAAGAAATACCTAAGATCAACAGCTTTTATTTTAGTTGTTATTTTATATTGTGCATTGTTTTTCAAAGTCATTGCAATATGAAGGTTTAAAAACGTAATTTATATATTTTTGTAATTGAATTTGTTTTTTAAATTAGTTTTTCAGGCAAGAAATTCACCTTTTTGATTTTCGGTTTCTATCACTACTCTTCAGATTAGATGCCTTTAATTTCAAATACCTTTGTCTGGCACAGTCTGGCATAATGCTAAAGCTCTGATTGATTGTGTCATCAAAACCTCATCGGCTTGAATGTTACTTATATTCTACCAAGGCGAGGCAGACTCTGTTTTGTCCAACTATATGTGTTATCTCTTTAAATGTTAGTTATTCACTGAGCTACTGCCATGATATGCAAGATCTGCTTTGCAAACTTTACACATAGTCCTTTTATTCCCTGTATCAGGGCTAACACTCAACTTATTGAAACATAAATATTTTGTTTGTTTGTTGTACATGATTCAATTGTTTGTTTGTTTGTACATGATTCAGATTGAATCGTTTCTTGTACATGATTCAATTGTTTGTTTGTTTGTACATGATTCAAATTGAATCGTTTCTCCGGCGCCGTCACGAATGGCAGCCACTCCAGCAGCTCCCGTGTTATTTTCGATTGTTCTCAGTTATTTTCGATTGTTCTCAGCTTAGGGATGCTGCTGGAAAAGTGAATTTCCCTTCGGGGATGAATAAACTATCTATCTATCTATCTATCTATCTAAAATACTCCCAAAGTTTAGAAGTTTTGGTATGCGTACTTGATGTTGACATAGTCTTTTCTGTATGTTACTGCTTGTGACCGAAATGCTTTTGCGCTTGGCCAACTCTCAGGAAAGAATATAATAATGTAAGATGCCTAACTCTGTTTGATAAACCTGTCAGGCACCAATAGTCGGCTATAGAATTCATTGTCTACTATTTTTATCAGCGATTTTTGGCGACATCGACTAATCGTTGCACCCCTAGAGCAAATGTTAACCCAGGTAGGTTTTAGGTTGTTCTTATTAGTTGGGATATCATTCCAATATACAAGAGCATATACAGAATATACATTTAGTTGTATAGAAGAAATACATTTCTGTTTCAAAACTTTATCTTTCATGTTACTTTAAACTATTGTTTTTTCAGAAAATTTGTATGAACATTATACTACATTGTGAAAGATTGCCATTGGAAATTAAAACGAAAGCAAGCACTGATATAAGATGGTCACAAAGGTGATGCAACATTTTAAGAGCCACCAGAGAGCAATTGGAGAGCGAGAGAGGAGCAGCTTAATAAATGCAGCCGTTGATTTTGTTCACCAAGGAGGTCAAAGCAAATGTTGGTCTTATGGCAAGCAGTTGGAGTGGGAGTCTGCAAGTTGTTCTCTGTCTCAGTCTCAAGACAGGACAGCAAAACACCACCACTGGACACATATTACTCAGGACATTGCTTACATAAACCCCAAAGCTTTGTACGTTGTTTATTTATGCATCCTGTCGCATCAGGAGTTTAAGTGAGTGCATGAACAATCCCGTCATTACAATTTTTTTTCTGTACTCTTGCGTTTCTAGTTTTGCATAATTCCGTAGAGCCGAGTAAAATGCAGCAAACAGACTTGGCTACTGCCCACTCACTTTACTTACCTACACTTGGACCCACACTCTCGGCTTTTGCATTGTCCAATTTGTACTGCTATTGATTATTTTAATAAAAGATACTTAACCTTGATGAGCCCAAAATATAGTGATGTCTCTTAATCTTTGCTGTATTCCTGCTGGTTTCAATTCATTTTTGATCTTTCATTCAGTTATCTTCTATCCTTTGTTATGCTTCAGGCATGAAAATCGTATCACCTTTAGGAGAAATTTACCATTTTGAAGTCAAGAAAGGGTGATCTTACATGAATAAAGAGTTTTTTTGCCCATCCATAGGCTATCGCATGGTTGAAAAATTTCAATGAAATGCAAAGCACAACAGAATCCAAATGAAATGAAATATCTGAATGTATGAATAGACGATCTAACAGTTTTGTAGCTTAATTAAGATCACAATACAATTATTCCTTAACAATCTTATATCGACATATTGACCACCCTGAAATCAAACATATTCCGATTGTAAAATCAGATCATTGTGGATTTCACTTGAAACTAAAGCTGTATATCTGTAAAATTATTACTCTAGTGTTGTCACTCCAGAGTGTTCTGATTTTAAATTCTTTGTTTCACTTGAAACAGTTTACGGTTCTTGATTGATTTATATTTTTGGATTTGGAAAATGTAATTTTAGATACTTACTGAATAGATCAAGATGAAAATAGAGGCTACCGTCAGTTTACCCTTTAGCTTTTTTTCCTGTGACGCTTATGGACGACATATGAGCAGTGGGACTAGTGGATTAATATATGCTCCTTCACCAGCTTTTGTATGGCCCACTGCGATCCACCGCGTAGCACGAGTAATTTACTTTTAAACCTCCATCCTGTTTATTGCAATTTCAATCATTTTAATTGGCCAAGGGACCAATATTTTTATTTGGGTGGTCCTTATTGTGTGGCAATATGAAGGATCTCCCTTTCAGTTATGTTACATCTTCTTTTATATTGTCAGAACAAATGTTTGGGAATACCCCTGAGTTCAATTTGCTGCTTTAATGAAGAATAGTGAGCCTTTCCAAGAAGAAGCCTTGTGAGCTGGTCATGATGTTACTACTGCAGTGTTTCACAGATTACCCTTTATGTTTGATGTTTATACACGTCAGTGAGTCCATCTTTTTATCTAGGTTATTGTTCTAATTAAATCTGACACGCAATTATATTTGCTAAGACATATTTTAAGTCCATTATCAGAAAAAAGTGCACTTAGTTTCTGTGGCGCCCCTACGGTATATATCTTGAACAAAAAGACGCTACTATAACTAGAACGCTTAAACAAGACTGCAGGAAATCTAAACGAAAATGGCGTGCTACCAAGCTTGAGGTTTTCCTCAGCGGATGGTGTCATAATGGTCAGTAGTTTGCAAAAATCTTTGGTCTGTGCATCGCCTTGAGACTCCTTGTGATTAAGTGCTATACAAATGAACATGACTTGACTTGATAAAAAAATATATTTGGGATGTCACTGCATACAAAATATTGCAATAAGTGCCCTTGTCATATTGGTTTTGCCTCTGTAGAATAATTATTACTGGTTGGCAACTTTCTATTTTGTTTGACTTTGCTGGTCCTCCATTGTCTCTTCTCCATTTATCACTTCTTACTGTATGTGTGGCAATCCATGTGAGCTTGTCACAAGAAATGTGGTTTTGTTCCTGGGCTTACTCAGCTAGATACTGCCGTGCAGGCAGCGTATGCTAACTCAACATTAATGTTGGCTGGTAACTAAATTGGCTGTAACTAAATTCCATGTTAAGTAGTCATTTATAAATATTAAATATAACTATCTATGCTGCTGCAAATTGGGGGACACTGTCAATTAGTTTGCTATGATTGCTGTTTTGTAAGTTACTAATTTGCAGAGCTAAATCTAAGATTTGGACACCACAGGCTTGAACTCGGCCATGGAAAAGGTTTATGAACACTATGCCAGGGGTCGGGATAATTTTGACCCAAAGAGCCGTAATAGCAAAGTATTTTGATTTTCTTTTCCTTTTTTTGAGAGAGCGGGCCTTACCATGTATTTTAAGACAAATTTCAGCAAAACTACCAAAACCAATCTCCAGACAAAATCTAATTTTTTAGCGGATTTTATTTTACTGTGTGAGGTTAGATGATTTAATAAACATCTTTAAATAAGAATAATACCAGTGCCTGTGTCCCATATTAACAAATGTACCACTTTAAATTTGCCTTCCTCCCGCAATTACTTAAGATGGTTGAGGCTTATTTTGATCTTAATTTTTTTCAAAAACCTATCTACCCTGGTCATATCCCTCGAGAGGGGTGACTGACAGCAAGACAACACATACAAAAATAAATAAAAGAAAAAAGAAAAAAAGAAAAAGATAAAAAGGGAAAAAAAATACATAGCAAAAAAACCCACACACAAACACCCAACAGCGTTCACTGGTTTACCCCTGCAGCATCATACGGGTGCCCTGCTCATCCCTTAGAAAGCGTCCAAACATCCCACTATCCTTTCACAACACCTCTCCACTCATTCCTATCACCAACAATTACCAACCATTATTTTTTTCATAAATAATGGTTTCAAAACAAGACTCGAGTTCTTTTGTAAAAATGTTACAAAACAATAGAAACTATGATTTTGATGTATTTAACTTTGGTGCAGGCTGCGGTGGACAGAGAGAAGTGTGCTGTGTCCATAGCTCTGACCACCCCCATCGCTAACCCAATCAAATTGTTATGTGTGCTTGGCTGGCGTTTCTCGCTGTTTACAGTTTTTATGTGTTTTTTTTTTTATAAGTGTCTCAACTGAATTTTAATTGGTTAATGAGGTTCCATATAAAGGGTTCCTTAGTGACAAAAAGCCAAATGGTGTCTGTTTGTGTGACACCTAGGCAGTAAACTGTAGTGGGAAGTATGCTCTTGATATACTGGACGAATCGTAGATACTATTAGCACGCTTACCAGAATAGTTATGTAAATCCTATTTGAACTCAATCAAGATGCGAGGGTAAGTGAGCAGGAAGCTTGAGAGTGAATAACGTCTTGCGGAAGCATGCTTAATGATCCTCAGTTGCTTCTCTTCATGCACTCAGTCAATTTGGAGCCACGTAGAAAACCATTAGGACACTGAAGGACCTACAGACATCCCGCCAATACGCTTTTGAACTAATGTTAGGCTCTCCTATCCTTGTGGGAATTCACACAAATCATTTCACACTGCTTCTTCCCTAAATCCCCCCCCCACTCATGTAAACATACTTTACGATATAAGAGCTACATGCCACCTTTTTTGCACCGTCGTGCCAAGTGCAAACTCACAAAGTTAGGGGGAGAAGCCTTATTTTGCACTACAAACTCATTTGGTCTTAACCAGGACTCACAAGAAATTGCCTACTTGTATGAGGTCTGTTTAGTATGTATGATTAGCTTCTGTACTACAACAACAAGGTTCCAGGCTCTTAGAAATAAAAAAAAAAAAAAGGGGGGGGGGGGGCGACAAAAAAAACCCCATCCTTATAAGGTATTTGCTAAACCAAATGTACTTATGTGAAGAAGAATTGCGTTTTTGAATTGATTAGCACGACTTTAAGTCAGACTACTAGCTAGCGGTCCGGTCAGACTAGGAGCCAATTCGGGGTACTGTGCTCGTTGACATGACCTTAAAAAGCTCAATACCAGCAACATCCTGATCTTAATCTGACCTTTCCTTGCCCTTACTGACAGTATGTGTTCATGTTATTCGAGAAAAACATAGTGTGTACAATGATACCTGGGTACTAAACCATAATCCATTCGAGATTGTCATTTGAACACTCAACTGTTTAAGTACCAATCCCCACTCCCCCCCCCCCCCCCCCCACACACACACACACACCAAATAATGGTATTTTTATATTTTCCGGATAACTGTACGTGAAGGAAAAATTGTGTCTACCAACTGAGTAACCCTATGAATCGGACGACTAGCAGTCCGACTACAAGCATATCGGGTTATTTTTAGTATTTTCATGACCATTCGAAACCTTAATATTGGGAATTTAATGATTATAATATCACTTCTTCCGGTCTTTGCTTCCCATTATGTGTTTGCACTATTAAACATTCAGTATATATGTGTATATGATATATATATATATATTAGTCTGTGTTTTTTGTTTTCTATATATTAGTCTGTGTTTTTTGTTTTATCATAGTTGTTTTTGCTCTTTTGATTGATGTGATACAAAGTTTTTACTCCTGATATAAAAAATGTGACGATCTCTAACTAACAAGCGATGTGTACTACGGTCCTGAATTTTTAGAACAAATGATGAATGGTGTTTTTTTTGTATACTGTAGGCATTTTACTGCATTTTCAACTGTTATTAATGGTTTGACGATAGCCCATACCTTATAGGTTGTCCCAACTTACTGATTGCCAATTAACTGACACTTAAAATTCATTTACACACCCCCACTCTTAAAAATGCGAATTTGCATTTGGGCAGGTGACTACATCAAGCTACAACAACACGCAGATTATATGTTTTGATGTTAAGAAATACATTTTGAAGGGATTTTGGAAAAAAAAAACCACACCTTTTTTCACTCAGTGTGTGAAGACAAAAAATATGTGTTTAAAGGATCACAAATTACAAGACTCACAAATGCAATCAATTTTCAAGACCTGTTTTATTCTCTAAATTGATTTCTATTAAAGTGAGGCGTCTTCCAATTATTCACTGTGCAGATGGAGCTATTGGTCCTCGGCTCCATGGCCTCATTAGTAGCAAAAAAGTCAATGCCACCAGACACTCATCTTTGTTAACAGCTGCACAACATCTTTCAATCTAAATTCTCTCGCCAACTCAACCACACTGGTAGTAATTTTTTCCCCTGATTGTTGGTAGATGTTAAGACATTCATTCATCACACGGGACTAATTAGGCCTTCTGTTTACGTTTAAGTGTACCTCAATGAACCTTCACTTTTCAAATAAATTGCTTCCACCTCCTTCTATGGCCTACACTCCTCTCTTTCTCGTCCTCTCCCTCTTTCCGTGTCAAGGCAGCCAAGGGATATTAGTATCAGTAACCTGGCCCGTAGTGGCCTTCTAATAGGCTCAATTTTTAATATAATATCTGTCGTGATGTCCATCTTTAAATGCAATTACACTTAACCCTGACATTGAGAGTAATACACTTGTTCAACATAGTGAAGCTGGCCTCTGCTTATTAACACTGACATTTTCACAGTATCATTGAGGACATACAAATAATTGAATTGCAGCTTTAATTAAAATGCTACTCTAATGTTTGGAAATGATCACAACTTTTCCCGGTCCGTTGTTGTGCTGAGTAACTTCACTTTCCACTAGCTTAAACTTTGTATGTAGGTGTTGAGGCTCTTTTGCACAGTTTGTAAAGATTCACTCAGTCATTCAGTTAATTCATTGATTATTCGATTATCATTTTGCTTTTTGGGAAATGTTTTTCTCACTTTTGTGGTCGGATTGCATGTGGTAATTGAAATTTCAATCAAATAAAGGAACTTAAAAATATTTTGCCAGGGCAGCCCACAGTTTAATCTTTTTTTTAATTGTATTGAATTGAATTGTCAGTGATATCAACATGTTTAAACATTAGACATGGCACGCCAGGATAAAAATGTAATAAGGACTTTTAACAGAGAAATAGGTTTAAAGACTGTCAATATATATGTTTGCTGTACTGTTGTAGGAGCACCATTTCCTGTGGTGTGTCCTGGGCAAGTACAGCCTAGTGGTGACCATCCCTCTCGAGGCCAACATATGTCTCCACCCGGTCTCAAACCGGGGACCTTTCAACGTGTTAGACAAATGTTCTATAGACAAACATTTTTTACAAAGTAGTGCTTAGAGTCGTGTCTTACGTTATAAAATATAGTGCAATTTTTCATCTTTTTTTAAAGAATAGTGCATCGTAACATCAGTGCAACAAGACATAGTGCAATAATAACACTTATCAGCAACAACAACAAAAATCGCGAAAAAGTTTGTATGTGGTGTTTGCTTCCAGTATGTGTGTGTACCATTAGGCATATAATTAATGTCATTTTTATTTTTTATTTTATTTTTTCAATTCTGATTTATTTGATCCTGATAATGAAAAAATGTGATGGGCACCCATTGGTGTGTGTTATTTAACATTTAATGTATGCACCTTACATTCAGGAAGCACAGTTGTCTTACAATAAAATACTGGATATGAGCAAAATGTCAAAAAAGAATCATGATAAAATCGAGATTGTTTTTGAGAAATGTTCTGACTTATTTTTGCTTTATCGTTATCCCAAACCATAAACCCAAATTATCCTCTAATTAAAACAAATCATTCCTTGTTCTCATTCTGCCGTTAAATTGCAATTTAATCTTCTTTGATCTAGCACGTTTTTCCTTGTGCTCAGAGCTTCATTTAATCTACACACGAATCAATACTCTGCTTGACACGTACAAGTCTAGTATGCAGGCTACCCACCTCTAAGTATTGGTATTGTATAGATGAAAGAAGGGATTTGCCAAAAATAAAACCGAAAATATACTGCAGCTTTATCAATGTTGTGATCTGGTCTGGTTAAAACTAAGGCAAACCTTGCAAAGCTGGCTTTCACCTGGGGGAGGTTTGTGCACGACTCCAAGAAAGATAAAAAAAGAACAGTTTACTTCAGCTCGTTTAAAAAAAATGCACATACTTGCATGTGCATCAAGCTGACTGAGGATGCAATGATGACCACAAGCCAGGGGATGGCGGCCGGAGGTAAAGTTCCATATTCCGTCCAGCTCCTTTAATTGAAAAGTTCTTACTCTGTTTAGATGTTTCTTTTGATAGATTATCTGTCTATTGTTACTATTATGCTGTGTAGTTCCTTTAGTTTCATTATGTCCTCTTTAAAAACATAGATGTTCTAGTGTAGTTTACACTTGACCGACTTGTAATTGAATAATGGCTTGTAAAATGGCTCATATGGATGGATTGATGACGTGTCCTTGATCACGTTACTATCCAGACCTGCTGTGAACTGAGTCATCTAGGTTCACAGGTTCAGACACACATTATGCCCTCTCAAAAACGTTAAGGGACAATGTGTAATACTGAGTGCCTCCCAAGAGTTTAAAAAACAACCTTCATTCAATAACAAAAAAAAAATGATTTTAATGATAGCCAAAAATGCTTGAACTATCATACCAATGTTATTTTTTTATAAATGTTATTAGGTCAAGAAATGTGTACTTAGTTTGCAATAGTCTGTGTATCCCTTTGAGAATCCTTGTGATTTAAGACTGTACAAATAAACATGACTTGAACCTGTATCAGCCATAACGCAACAACTTAAACAGCTGCCATTTTTTAAATTAATTTGTAATTGCAATATTTTAATATTCAACTATTTGTTAATGTTATGTAGATGAATGGGGTTAACGAGGTAAAACCTTTGGGAGGGGAACCATATTGTTTTTTTTGTTTGTTTTTTGCAGAATTAAACTATATGCCACTGATTAAAGCGCTGACATATGTAATTAAAAATGTTTCTGGTTTGAAAATGTTTCTCACACACTATACTTTTAACATTATCAAACATATACTCACAAAAAAAACTGCATGTTGTACTTTACATTTCATACATAAAAATGACTCAATCACTCCTCCTTATCATTTTATCTTGTGCTACATTGTCATGAATTTAGGTCAATGGCTTTGGTAAAGGATCGAAGCATTGTCCCAAGAGGACTGGTTCTTGGTTTAAACTCTTGGGCCTGCACCTTTTAGGATCTTCAACAATCTACCCTTTACCAAAGGTGTTGATTTCAGTAACAGTTCAATTCTACAATTACTGCATAATTCTCACTAACAGTATTACACTTGTGCTAGCACCCGATATCGCTTGGGCAAGTGCATTGTTAAGCCCGTCTTATTTGATCATGCCAAAATGGAGAAAGACTTAAGGCGGCATTAGCTCAGGAAGGTAGAGCACTCGTCTTGGGATCAAGAAATCGCAGGTTCGATTCCCGGCTCCTCCGCGGAAGTGCAAGACACTGAATTCCTAATGCCCCCGATAGCAGGTAGTTGCCTTATCGGTTAGTTAGTGTTTAAAAAGAAAAAAAAGCGTGAAGCACATTGTAAAGCGCTTCGGGAGGTCTTCATTGACTTGAAATATTAATGCAGACCAGCTTCACTTCAGCCTACTCCGGATTTGTTAAATTGAAGTTTTGGTTTTTCTTATAACTGGAACTAGTTTAGCTTGGTGTTTTAAAATCAACTAATGATAAAATGCCCTTTTTGCATGCGTGTCTGGTGCATTTGTCATCAGCTCAAACTCTTTTTGTGTGTGTCTGTATAGTATCCACTTGCATTTTATTTCATGTTTTTTTTCTCAAATACTGTAGTAAATTTAATGCATTTTAATTCAATAAAACAACTATAGCTCTTAATGTGGTCATGTGCTGCCAGAGAGCGCAGCAGACAATTCACTTCGACAAGGACAATTGCTCTTACAATGCTTCTATATTATTAACACATATACCGTATTTTCCGCACTATAGGGCGCACCGGGTTAAAGGGCGCACCCCCAAAAAATAGTTTTTGGTCCTATATCTTCCATAGATAAGGCGCACCGGATTATAAGGCGCTACAATGGGAACGTCGACAAAACAGTCGGATGATTCAGTCAAACTGATTACCCCCTTAACATTCCCAAAGCTTGCAAAGAAGCAAATACGTGTCGTAGACACGTGCGGATGCGGTGTCCGTACGATGTCACTTAAATGCGTCATTTCAAATATCATTCGGAAGGTTGAAGTCGTGGGATTCAAGAAATGCCAAACATTTCTGTGTTTCTATTTTCTTTTTCGCTCACAACTTTACTGTGCATATGACAATAAACACTTGGAATTGAGTTTAATTCACTCAACTCATCACAGCAACATCAAGATCGTTCTAAAACAAGATACCGGGAAAATATAAAGCCGCATAACTCACCTAAGTTCTCACGTTCAATAATGATACGCAATCATGGTCTTCTTACAACTGTGAGTGAAGTAAATCCAGGAGAGTAGAATACTTACAAATACAGACTAATGAAACATGTTTCTTTATGGCGTACTGTAGCAAGCTTGCTACGCCATTGCTAAACTCGGCCGATTGAAGGGTTTGTTTTGGGCATCTAGCCAATCCGAGGCTCCGAATAACTTCAGCCAATAGTGATCGATTCAAATGATGATTGACACATTGGTTAGCCAATGAAACGCCGGTATATAAATCCCAGCATACACCGCGGACTTGCTACGCCATTGCTAAACTCGGCCGATTGCAGGGTTTGTTTTGGCCATCTAGCCAATCCGAGGCTCCGAATAACTTCAACCGATAGGGATCGATTCAAATGATGATTGACACATTGGTTAGCCAATGAAACGCCGGTATATAAATCCCAGCATACACCGCGGACTACTCCACGTTCGGGGTAAAATCGAGTCGGCGGCCGTTGAGTAAGTTGCGAGACCTTGCGAATTTAATATTGAGCCATATATAAGGCGCACTGTGTTATAAGGCGCATGGTCAGCTTTTGAAAAAAATTAAGACTTTTAGGTGCGCCTTATAGTGCGGAAAATACGGTAATTAAAAACGTTAACTTCATATTTATTGTCAAATACGCTATACAAAAAACATACAGCAAAGTTATAATTATTTCCTTTTCCCCATGTGCAAACATGCAATATAAAATACAAATGGCAACAAGGTAAAAGACTATTATGCATATAAAATGTTAAAATATATGCAGAGGAAACTCATTTCAGCCTCTTGCATCAGGAATCTTGTTCTTTTGGTCATGACGCACAGTTAATGACCTCTGGTGAGGGTATTAATGTAGATCAACTGGTAAATCGAGAGCTTTGCGTTTCCACTCAGCGCTTTCTTTACCACAACGGACCGGTGAAGGGTCCACATGACGGCGGATGCTGCACCGATCCATCCTACCCTTATTCTTGAACAAGACCCAGAGATACTTGAACCACTCTACTTGGGGCAGGACCTCAGCACCAACCCGGAAAGAGCATGCCACCTTTTCAGGCTGAGAACCATAATCTCGGACTTGGAGGTGCTGATTTTCATCCCGGCCGCTTCACATTCAGCTGCAAACCGCTCCAGTTAGTACTGAAGATCACGGCTTGAGAAAGCCAACAGCACCACATCATCCGCAAAAAGCAGAGATGCAATGTGGAGGCTCCCAAACTGGATCCCTCCCTAGCCAAACGTTATGATCAGAATCGGTGACAAAGGGCAGCCTTCCCGGAGTCCAACTCCCACTGGAAATAAATCCGATTTAATGCTGGCAATGCGGACCAAACTTTGGCACGGTGCATATAGGGACTGCACAGCCTGGATAAGACTGCGGTGCCCCATACTCTCAAAGCACCCTCCACAGTGCACTCTCGAAATATCTCCCACAGTGCTCCCTGTGGAACCCGGTCAAATGATTTCTCCAAATCCACAAAACACATGCAAACTCTCTGAATACTATGCTTTAATCAAGTTGTTCACAGTGACTGAGTCAAGTCAAGTCATGTTTATTTGTATAGCCCTTAATCACAAAGAGTTTCAAAGGGCTGCACAGACCACAGATTATTGCAAACCACAGACTATTATTACACCATCCCCTGATCTAAAACCTGCAAGAGGCCAAGGAAAAACTCAACCTCAACATGAGGAAAATGAAGAAGCCTTAAAAAGGACTGCACATGAGGTTATTCCCCTTCCAGGATGACCAGGCTGCAATGGATGTTGCAATAATAAATTATACACAGATATTGTCAACATTAACTATAGGTTATTCATATGCTATAGAAAAGTAGTGTGTTTTAAGCTTATATTTAAACATTTCCACTGGGGTTGCTGATCGAATCTCAGGTGGAAAAGTATTCCACAGCACCGGGGCCCGAATGGAGAATGCTCTTGAACCTGCGGATCTCTTCCTGGCTCTTGGGATCACTAGTAGACCAGCATTTTCAGAGCGAGGGCTCCGGACCGGAACATAGGGGGAAATTAAATCTAAAAGATATGAGGGAGCAAGTCCATGTATTTGTTTGTATACTACGAACAGAACCTTAAAATAACATCTTAAGCTAACAGGGAGCCAATGCAGGTTAGCTAAAATCGGGGTAATGTCATCAAACTTTCTTTTCTTATCTAAAAGCCTCGCTGCAGTATTTTGTACCAGCTGAAGGCTCTTGATTTTGGACTTTGGGAGACCGGAGAGTAGTGCATTACAGTAATCGAGACGGGAGGTAACAAACGCATGAATTACAATCTCTGCATCCGACTGAGACAGCATAGGGCGAATTTTAGCAATGTTGCAAAGATGGAAAAAAGCTGTTCTAGTAATATTCTTAACGTGTGTTTGAAAGGACAGATTTGGGTCAAATATGACACCTACATTTTTTGACTGAGTCACTCTGGGTGATATTACATTTGTCAATGTTCAGAGCAGGTTTCGAGGACAAGTCACGGCTATCTGAGCTTATTATCTTATTAACACCCCACTCCTCAGAAGGCCAGAGCCGTGAGCACTGACTTGCTCGTTGCAATTCAGTTATTTTTGAGCAAGACAAGAGGTCTGGCTTACAAGAGGCCAAAAGGGTCTTTGAACCTAGCAAGCCTGGTTCCAACCTAGTCCCATCTTGACAGGCAACCAAGGAACCGTGCCGAGCCATCATACAAGCCTGATCGGGACCTCAAAGACAGGCTCCAGCCGCCAGCAACCCAACACAGCTTCAACACACTGCATCCTGTGGTCCTCTTCCCGACCGGTTTTGCAGCTTTAGGATTCCTCACCGCTTTACCGCCAAGGGCATCAAGACTGGGTCCTCACCTCAACTGAACCAGTACCACAATCCATCTGATGGTTCAAATTACAATAATGTAACAATTAAGCCAAGGTTGTTTTTCCATCTAAAAGGTGCCAGTTAAGATCTCAACTTCGATCTTTCTTTGTTTTATTTTCTCATTCTTGTTTTGTTTTCTAATTAGGTGAGTTCTGTCGATCGCTCATTAAAGAAATCTCCATAAATCCGTGAGTTTTTGTGTCTTGATTAAAGTATATTGAACGATCAAAAATGTTCATAAGAATTTTCTTAATCTGTGTGTAGCCACCCTTTAGAATAACCAAAAAAGGGTTTCTATTCTGTTTTCCTAATATAATGATCTAAAAATGTATGTGGTGATCTAAAAAAGCTAGACGGGTTTAGAAAAAGAATAGTTGGTCAATCGATTATTTGGTGAAATAATATATTGCCCCCCCCCTAATTTCTATTCATATGTATGAATGTAAACATTCTATTGATGCAAAAAATATCAACACTTGAGATACTTCTTTTTGGAGCACTGTGATATAAATCTAGAAGCTTTTGCTAAAATATTTTTATTAGAGTATTTCTTGGAAGGACATAAGTTATGTCACAATATGTTTGGGCTCTTTTGGGATTTTCAAAAACCTTTCGAAACAATGGTCATCATGTTAGCATGAAACAAATAATTGTATACCATTTTAGTGTACTAATTAATATTTTATTGCATTAATGTATTTCTGTATAAATGTCCACATTTATTTTAAAAGTTATTCTTACAATTTCCGTATTTTAATATTTATTATGATTAGTTTTTGTTTCCAACAGGGATGTGATTGACGTGAGGAGTCTGAAACCTAGCCAGGGTTTTTGGGGGCCACAGGCCCCACAGGGTGTCCAGGGCGGAGCCTGGTGGGGGGGCGCAGGGGGGCGGAGCCCCCCGAAGCTCCTGGGTTTTAAGCAATTTACTTGTCCAAAACCCTGCTTAAATTAATAATTTAAGTTACATCTTTAGAAGGATTTAAATAGCAAAATAATTTGCATACCTGATTTTTTTGTAAATACTGCAGGGCCAGTTCAAATGCAGTTCAGACCCTGCAGCTTGTGCAACGATGCGGCCAATTTATGCAATTTTTCTAACGGCCGCCAGGGTGCGCCAGAGCAATAAAGGTAAGAGTGAGACAGTCGGATTTTTAATTTGTTTGCTGCGCAAGTGAAAAAGTGAAAGTGGAAAAAGTCGGAATTCCGACTATAGTCGGAAAAATCACATCCCTGTTCCAACTATATAGTTTAGTTTCACTATTCACATGTTTTATCCATTGCTATTTTCAGTTTTATTTCTGTAGTCTAAATTTTTGCAGTTTTGGCCCGCCATACATTTAATGTTACGTGTGATTTATGGCATTACCAGGGCTCAGGTGTGCGCACAATGTTCATAAAAAGTGTCGCTTGGAAAATGGTCATCTTTACTACTCCAAAACAATTAGATGTTTTTTTTTAATTAGATCAGGGCTCTGTTTGATTTCCCCCAAATTTCACACTCAACACACCCAAATCATTACCGTCCTTGGTACATGCCTAAACTAAAAACTAAAAGTTCATCCGTACTGCAATAATGTTCAGAGCTCACTGCAAACACTGATAATGTATTGCACACGGTAGTATTCATTGAAAACATGTTTAGTGTGTTAATTTATTTTTAAGTTACCTTGTTGACATTACACATACTGTACTCCTGGACATTGTTTTTCTTTCTTTTCTCCCTCTCTGTCTTTCACTCTTTTTCTTTCTCCTCTTTCACTCAGTCACTCACACTCTTGTTCTCTCTCTCTCTCTCTCTCTCTCTCTCTCTCTCTCTCTCTCTCTCTCTCTCTCTCTCTCTCTCTCTCTCTTCTCTCTCTCTCTCTCTCTCTCTCTCTCTGTCTTTCTCTCTTTCTCTTTTCTGGACCTTACCTCTTCATCCGAGACCTTCTCCTATTGCTTCTCGGTCCGTTGATCTTATTCTTGTCTTTGATTAGCCCCTTGTGTTTTAGCATTCTATTTCACCCTGAAAGCAATAGCATGTATGGAAATATTTTTACTCTACGATACTCTCTTACCCTTTATCTAGAAGTAATACCAGAGAATATGGTGTTTTTGCATGGTATCGTTCTTCCAGTTTGGGTGATTCAAGTGCCATTGATATCTATTGTTGCTGTTTTAAACCTGTGGATAGATATAGAGATTCATACATATAAAGAGGATGTGTAAGTATAATTTGACCTCTTTCAAATGACATTATCTTGGTCTTCGCCGATTTAGTTTTAGATCATCACGAACATAATGACTCTCCGGGGTCAGTTACTTCATTACCTGCATTCATTTTTAACTGAGTATCCAGAGGTCCATAGTAATTTCACAAGTCTGATGAGACCGCTTGCTGTCTCTCCCAAATTTAAAAGTCACCTTCATGCCACATTGAGTGCATTTGGAAGCTTATAAAGCATCAATTTACTGCTGTTTTTGTTTTAAACTACAGTATCAGTCACCCCTTTATATGTTGCATATTCAAAGATAATGGGACATTTCACACTCCATCATACCTTAATCAATGCATTAAATGTGAAAACTACACAAATTGATCAGTCTTATAGGGTGAAAACACTACGCTCTTATGTCATTATCATTGATAAACAACAGTACAGTCACAATTATGTGACCACAGCTGTTATCATTCATAACAAAATGTTTTGTTTTGGATTTTTAGCGTTTGGATTGTTAAACATGACATATTTAATCTTTTACTGCCCAGATATCAAATCTGCTTGTGCCCTTATTGTTTTGCACTATTTTATTGAGACATAAATATATCAGTTGTTTGTACAGTAATTGTATTTCATGTATGTTGGATTTTTCTCAGTTTCCTTTCACAGCAAATTATATTTTTTTCTTTTGGGTTCCCTAAATTTTTGGACAAACACATTCCACCTTCTTTTGGGTTTTTGTCATTCAGATTTTGTTTTATTCCACACCAAATCGTTTGCATTTTTTTTTTCAACAAACCGTCACTCTGCATGTCCTTCTTTGCAATACATTCATACCATCACTCATCATCATTTACAGGACTTAATAAACAAGCCAAATTACTTTATGAAGCTGTTCCACAGCTTTAATTTTGATAATCATTTTATTCATACTCATGTCTTTTTTCTGTTTTTCAGGCACGTTACAAACAAAGCTTGGACCCCACAGTGGACGAAGTGAAAAAGTTGTGCACATCACTCAGACGAAATGCCAAAGAGGAACGTGTCCTCTTCCACTATAATGGCCATGGGGTTCCACGGCCTACGGTTAACGGAGAAATCTGGGTTTTTAATAAGGTAATATTTGACTCTTTAGTCATTGATTCAGTGTTTAATTACAGACAAGACCCAGTTTATAAAAACTAAGGTATACTATTGAGACAACATTTAGGCATTGCTTTGCCTTAGTGTGTTCTAAAAATGTCATATGAGCCAGAATGGTAAAACAATTTACCTTAGATTGTCACTGCAATGAGAACACTCGTCTTAGGATCACTCCTTAATTCCTTAAATAAATCATTTATTTTTCTAATCATCAATTTCTGACGTCTTGATAAATTAGTGAGGTCAACTTTCAACGACCTTTTTTTCCGGACAATAAGTATCTCTGGTGTTCAGCAGCCCAAAAATGCATAATTGAAGGAAAACCATGTATAAGTTGCACTTGGAGTAGTTGGAGGGGATTTGTTTGATAAAATTCAACACCTAAAAACATACACGTAATCTTCAAAGGCAATTTCAAATAAAAATAAAATAGAAAACACGGTATACTAACGTTACACGCCTACCATAGACATGATCGTCAGTAAAATCATAACAAATTAAGAGTTATTCAGATAATCCTAGCATAAAGAACATTTTTTACCAAACTATGAGCCATCACTTAATCCAACGAAATATTCATCCTCTGTGTCACTTGTACTGGTAAACAACTGCTGTGAATCATTCATTGTATGCAACGTAGACATGGCACTCCAGGGTAGGCATGTAATAAAGTCTTTAAAGGGAAAAAAAACTGAAGACTGTCAAGATAAATAGGCAAACATTCCCTTTTTGAATTGTTATCAATTTTTTAATAGGTTTTATTACTTGACTAAACAAGACTTAAAAAACAAGATTTTGGGGTTGGGGCGTGCTTCAAAAGAACCAAATCATTTGCAGTGTGCCTGCTGTTTTTCCATGACTAATCCTCAGCAAAGACTTGAAATATTGTTTTAAGTTCTTCATTGCCACTATTCAATAAGCGAACACCCACTCAGAGTGATGCACAACTGTTGTCCAAACTTAGCTACGGCCACTCAATCCCCAACACACCCACAGGCGTTCCTTTTTAGCTTCCACTGTTCATCTTCCTCTTTCTTTTTCATGTGTTGCCTTTTTAAGTTCATAATTTATTCAATCAAGGTTCTTTTTTAATGGTTATTGTTTAGGGATGGGAGAGTAACTGTATTAACCAGCTACTAGCTTTATTTTAGATGTTGTGACAGCATCTGATATCAGACACTGATATAGTGCCTTGCAAAAGTATTCAACACACTTGAGCTTTTAGAATTAGACTTTTCTGTCAAGAATCAACAAGTGAGACACAATTTTGAAGTGTAATATTGCATCTACATTTGTCACAGTCATTTAAATAAGTAAATTAAGGGCACAATCAAACTAAAATCAAAATAAATATGAATGAATGACAGCAAGAAACCAAACCAAGTAAAATGGATACTATAGACCTATCACAATCACAATGTCGTTTCGGTCTTTACCCATGTAATATTGTCTTATTGCCTACATCAACATCAACAATGACTCATTGAGGTCATATTAACATTAGCTTCTACCTTTGCCACATGTTTTTTAGTACAATATTTACTGTTGAAAACAAACCCAAAGCTATTTTTTTCTGTGTAATTCTCAGCATAAATGTTCCTTTCCCTATAAATATATATGTTATTTGCAGCTCAGCACCCAGTGCCTTACTTAAGATTTCCTCTTCTGTTTAAATAAGGAGTCTCAAACCTAATATACTCAGGGGGCGTCAGAGTTTGGTTCCAAGGAAAGTAGGGCCAGATAGCATCAAACATTACACTATTGACATATATATAATTGTCTCTGTGGAAAAAAAAAACAGATCTGAAGATAGGAAATGACTGTACTAAAAATGAATAACAAAATAAACCTGTAATAAGTAAATAATAATCAAACTAGTCAGAAGTCTGTCTCTCTTCTCGTTTCTCCCTCTCTCTCTGTCCCTCTCTCTCTGTCTTTGTCTGTCTTTATCGCCGTCTCTCTTTCTGTCTGTCTATCTCTTTTTGTGTCCGTCTCTGTCTTTATCTATGTGTCTCCCTCATTCTCTACCTGTTACTTTGTTTCTCCATCTCAATCTTTCTCTGTCAGAACTTGCATTTTGCTAGCTTATTTTTTGGGCTTTGGTCCTGTACACACTGTAATTGTTGGCTGAATTTGCTAGTTTACTGTTCCCAAATTTGAGCCCTGACTAATTTGCTCAGAGCTAGCATCCACATCAAACTCGCATGGGCCGCACTGATGCTAAACTTTCATATCAAGGCTGTTGCCTTAAACTCATCACGTGGGACCCAAACACGTCCTTGGCAGCGAGCTTGGTTTAAGTCTTATTCAACCCCCCAGTGTTGAGTCCGAGCACTTATAGTAGAATTAAAGGTTTCCATCAAACCCATGCTCCCCTGTGACTGTTCAACACTTTTGTAGTTCTGTAGAAAGATATATGATTGTCTCATTCTGTTGAAGCACTCCTAGCTCTACATCGTCACATGAAATCTCCCGAAGTAGTTTTATGATCTCACATGACTTTTGTCTCTGTTCTTCAAGAATTACACGCAGTACATCCCGCTATCCATCTATGACCTTCAAACATGGATGGGGAGCCCTTCCATTTTTGTCTATGACTGCTCCAATGCTGGTATCATTGTCAAGTCCTTCAAACAGTTTGCCCTACAGCGAGAACAGGAACTAGAGGTGGGCACACACATGCATGTCTTTTTCTACTAAGTCCAGTTTTGCTTCATAATTGAATTCCTTTCTAGTGCAAATATATTGCAGGTTTGGTTAGTTATTTGCCTACGTATTTTGTATTACAACAAAAAGGTGCTGGTTAAGTTTATGAGAGTGAATAAACATTTTTATTGTTAATAAAAAATAAACAGATGCAGCTTCGTTGCTAATATTATATGGACTTTGTTAATGCATGTAGAAGAGGGCGGCCAGCTGGCGCAAAGCTCTTCCCTGAGCAGCTAAGAGAAGTATAAACCTGTATAACTAGTAATTAAAACGTAATCCAACCCCGTTTTTGAGATGTCCGATCTAAATTATCCAGAAGTTTAACCCGACAGGACAGTGATAGGATGGTATCAATACTCGCCAATAGCATCCTTTTTAAGGCATATAAAGAAACTCAATAGGTAATTTGCCAATCGATAAGTACATTTAGGAAAATATAATGTAACAATTTTAAGGCATCTCTCTCTCTCTCTCTCTCTCTCTCTCTCTCTCTCTCTCTCTCTCTCTCTCTCTCTGTCTCTCTGTCTCTGTCTCTCTCTCTCTGTCTCTCTCTGTCTCTCTCTCTGTCTATCTGTCTATGTATTGTTATTATTTTTTTTGCAGAAGGGAGGTAATTACATTTAATAATCGTATCTGCATGGAGAAACTATTAATTACAAAATGTTATATCAAACATTCCTAGCTATCAACACTGAATTAAGCATTGCATTATCAGGTAAGAAAAATGAAGACTCAAAAGGAGTCTGTTTTAATAGTTATGACAACTCGTCTTCATGTTTTATAACATGTCTGAAGCAAAGCAGTAGTATTTCAAAGAGGACAGTTGCAAAGAGCTAAACATATTTAGGATCAAAGACGGTGGAACTGGTTTGAATGTTTTGTGATTATAACGTTTTTATTGTACAAAAGAAATTGAGCAAATTGTTTCTAAATCAATGCCTTGTAATTCCCTCAATTCACCTTCTGACACTTTAGTATATTGTGTGCATTGGTGTGTTAAGCATGTCTATATGTTTTACCTCTAACTCAGGTACTTACGTAATAGCGGCTGGCCTCTATGTTCAATGCTGTGCATGTTGCATAACATCTAAAGAGTATTCTCTTTTTACTTGAATAATTGCTCTTTACACCCACTCAGGCAGGAAGTGTGTAATGTGCAGGAGCTATAGATGATGAAAAAAACGTTTTAATCATTCAAGAGGTGTTCCAAGCAGGGGGGACCCCCAACCCGCCACACAGTCAATAGGCATCTCTTTTAAAGCGGTGTGCATGCCACCATATTTTTGCTTCTGAGACACTTATAACCAAACCACATGCACTCAAATATGTTTTAGCCCTATTTATAAAGTGAGTATACAGTCACAATTTCACATTTTTTAATACTTAAACAGTAATGACATCATACTGTACTGTCAAAGAAGATATCAATAATCGGCATGGCATAGAGATGTATGGGAAAACTCTCAAGCCTTAGTTGCCGTGGACTACTTCCTGCAGAGCAATAACCCTCTGATGTCCATGCGTGCGCCCCTGAGTGTTCTATTAGAGTGCCAACAGATTATAATATCTCATCACTTCCTGTGTACTTAATTTACGGCTATCCCTGTAAAGCTTTTTTGAGACAGACTAAACCGATTGGACCTGCTGCTCAGACACTCTGGACTGATGGACCTTTTGGTTAAAAAATGTTTTAAAATGATATAAATTTTACTTAACTAATTCAATTCCACAATGTATAAATACGTTTTCAGAAGAATTGATCATAAGTGCGAAACCACAAAATATGTATTTTTTGTTTTACTTTAAAAAACTACTTTAAAGGGTTTGGTGTAGCTTATCAGTAAGCATCAAGCCTCTGGGAATTATTTTAGTACGGAAAATCTGCATTAGACAGCAGGAATGCCTTTGATCGTATGTTTGTCCACATATCAAAGAAGCCCCCACTTCTTAGTTTCACTGCCTGTATTCAGCAATTGAGGAATGTCTAGGTGAGTAGGAGTCGTGAAGCAGCGTGGTTAATAAAAGCAAAGATATTGATAATTAGTTAACACTTCAACAGAGCTTTCGAGGTAGAGAGGGTTAAAAGGTTCGTGCTCGTCCGCAGGAATGCAATCACCAAGGTGACAGAAATCTTGTGACCACATCACTGGAAAGATTGCGCATTGTTCAAGCAAAGTTAATGGATATTACATGAATATATTCAGAGTTCTTGCAATATAATGTTATTGTGCTTGCAAAGGTCCCCTGTGTTTATGGAAAACATTGTTTATTAAATGTAGGGATTGGAATTGCAAAAAAAAAACACCAAAGTGAAGGATCTTCTTGAAATGCATTCTTTAACAAAAAAGCAGTTTTTCTCAGAAGTTTTTGGGAAACGGGTATTTTAAGAAATGTAGCAATGTTCAAATGATGTTTGCTAATAATCGAAAACATGTCTTTTTTTTCTAATGAAAGATGAAGGTCAAAGCTTTATTTTGATATATCCTGTGCCTTTATGTCTACGGAACAAAATGTTCTGTAGGCCATCAAAAATGAGTCAAAATTGCAAAAATTGATTGGCTCTTACCATTTGAGAGAAATGCCTGGCATCTAATGAGTTATAAGTAGCAACCAGTAGTGAGCCGTCAAGACCTTCTCTGCAGGCCTGAAAATAATTCTGAATCATATGATGTTAATTATATTTTGTCAATGAATACTCCATATTGTCTGCCAGCTTCCTTTCATTGCTTTTCCCCTGGTTGTGCTGTTTGCAGATGTGTTTTTATATAATCAAGGATTTACCCAATCACATTTCAGCTATTACTTGTTTCCAGGGTCAGAAATCTACCAGGAGGCACAATCAGTTCCACACGTCTTGTAGCGTAAAAAAAGTGTCGATAGAGCTGTTGCTTTAACCAATCAGATTTTGAGTTGGCGGGAAACCAGGGCCTTCTAGCTGGAGTAGGCAAACGTCAATAATTTCTCCAACTATGATTGGCTAGGGTCATTAATGCACCAAAGAGAACCTTGAAGAGGATATAGAAGAATGATTTTATCGTGATAGATTGTACTGTCTGAGCTAGCAAAGTCTATCCCTAGCATGCTGCTCAAGCAAACATACTGTTGCGTTGATTTACAATAGAAAACATTTTGTCTATTATATATACTTATATTATTTTAGGTGTCTTTTTTTCCAGTAAAATAAGGTCAAGTCAAGTCATGTTTATTTGTATAGCCCTTAATCACAGAGTCTCAAAGGGCTGCACAGACCACTGATTATTGCAAACCACTGACTATTATGACACCATCCCCTGATCTGGAACCTACATGAGGCCAAATAATACACAGATTTTGTCAATATGAAATATAGGTTATTCATATGCTATAGAATAAAAGTGTGTTTTAAGTTTAGTGCTGCCCTGAAATAAATGTTTCTATTGAAATTTCCTGTGGAACAACAGACAATGTCTCATGGCACACTGGTTTAGGAACACTGCTTTATTGAAGCAACAGTGACATTGACAGGTCCCAAAGACAAAGATCATAAAGAAAGCTGCATTCTGGTGTGCAGCTCTTAATTGTGTCAACCTCAGAATGGTCTTGTCACCTACAAGGAAATTTGGAGAATGATCGTGCCACAGTAATCCTCGATATAAATATGACAACATCGCCAGTGGAAGATGGTGAATGCAGAGTATCCAGCGTAATTATCACATTAGCATATTGTAATCCCACACATTAACATGAAAATCACCATGACAGCTTTCTTTTCTTTTGCCTCTGCTTTGAAAATGCAGAGAGCAATCCAAACCTGTAACATGGGATGCTTTTCTTTTTAACGAGACTAATTAATGAGACTAATTCTACTGGGAAGGAGTGGGTACCTGTCACAGCACATTATTATTACCACATTTAAACAACAAAGCAAGTATATTCATTACAATTGTGAGAGACAAATAATGCTCCATCCACCAATTCTGTTACTATTCACCCATTAGAGAGATCAATAAATAATTATCCGTAACATGTATTAAATACTCGTTTTTAAATTTTACAGCTCATTGTTTAATCTCGCAGTTACTTTTTCCCGATAGTGAATGTTATTAAAAATCAGACAAATGTATTTAAATAAGTACCTGCTATATTAATCGAACAGAGATTGGATGGGATTGGGGCTTTGAAAAGCATTGATTGCCATATGCGATACACTACGTTTCCAGGGAAATGTGATTTGTGGCTGATCAATTAGAAGAAAACAGCACCAGAAATCCAATATTTTTCTACGGTTCCATTCAACTGGATTATCCCCGTTTCAAGGCAGAAAAGACCCTGAAATAATCATGGAAGGGTTTGTTGCAAAATGTCATACTTTTAAAATATTCATAAAACAAAATTACTTTAAACACAAATTTAAAATGTACAGCCAGTGCAAAAACACTTGCTAAAACAACATAACATACCGGGCATTTTAGTTTCAAACAATCCACTGAACACTTTAGGTACAACTTGAGCCTTAACCACAATATTTTAGGATATCTTGTGAATACACCTTGTAAACTATCCAATCCAGAATTCTGCCACTTTAAAATATTCACAATGGATCAAAACAATCTCATAAACTCAGATGTATTTGTATAGCCTTTAATCACAGAGAGTCTCAAATGGCAAAACAGGTCTACAGTTATGGAAGTTAGAACATCCCCTGATCTTTTTGGAACCGTGCGGCTTATAAAATGAATTGGCCAATTTATTAATCATGGAGTGTGTTAGCCTGACTTTGTATAAAGTCCAAATAGCCATAGCAACATTAACGAAACAAAATATACAGTATATCATTTATAATCACTAATTATACATCAAAGCAGAGTTTTTCAATTGGTGTGCTGGGGCCCACGAGTGTGCCTTGAAACCTTGTCCTATGTGCCACAGGAAATTGCCCCATTTTATTTTTGCCAAAAAGCATGCTATTGTCAGTCCTTTTGCCTTTTTCTAGTGAATAATTGACATTCAGCCATATCAGTAGGGGGCAGATAATTACATCTTATTTCCTTTTACTTGATCTAATCATGAGGAAATACAGGGAAATATGTGTTGTTTGATGAAGCTGTTTCAGATTGAACTGCAAAAAAAATAAAAACGAGTAAAATGCTACAGATATTTTTGACTATTTGGATTACTTTTTTTCTTATTTTACACTTAAATAAATATTTTTTAGACATAGTAACAAATGATCCACTGACAAAAACGAGGTTTACTAATTTTTTGTATTTTTTATTTTTTCCAGGAAGATAAAACTGGTTAAACTTAAAAAGAAATGGTAAATAAGATTTTAATCAAACGTTACAGCAAAATTTGTAATAAAAATAAATAGAATGTTTAACTGTGACCACAAATGATAAAAAATATGTAAACCTAGGCAAATTAAAACAAAACATGAGACTGGTTCCTGAAATTAATTTTAAAACATATGTGACGTATGTTGTGCCTAAAAAAG
Organism: Urocampus carinirostris; assembly: GCF_059441175.1. Classification (NCBI taxonomy): domain Eukaryota; kingdom Metazoa; phylum Chordata; class Actinopteri; order Syngnathiformes; family Syngnathidae; genus Urocampus; species Urocampus carinirostris. The sequence continues at coordinate 36,354,163 of NC_142356.1, read as the reverse complement.
GTTGAGAAACACTGCATTAAAGTACGTACGCGGTGATGCCCATTTGTGCGTTCCAAAAGAATATTATTTAGTTGAGGAATTGGAGGATGTACAGAACAACTATGTCTGCTTGCTACTCGCACAGGTCTTAAGAAACCTTTATAAGTGACTAAGAACAAACCTGTTGCAAATGGAAAGTCACAAACAAATCGACCACTGGGGTGCTCGAACTACAACAACAAACATCAACCTTGCCTTCCCTGTTAGTGCTGTGTAACTGCCACATTCACTAATTCAAATTTCATTTCATGGTTTTGTTTTACTCAACTTGAAGAAATGAAAAGGGGGCACAAAGAAGTAAAAACGTGTCACATGTGACTCCAATCACCATAAATGAATGAAAAGGGTCAAGATGTGTAAACACAGTGGCTTGCGAAACTATTTGGGCCTCCTTGAACTTTGTGACCTTTTGCCACATTTCACACTTCAAACATAGAGATATAAAACTGTAATTTCTTGTAAAACACCAACAATAAGTGGGACACAATCACGAAGCGGAACATGCTTTATTGGATATTTTAAACTCATCTCATCTGCTACACCGCTTATCCTCAGTAGGGTCGCGGGGGTGCTGGAGCCCATCCCAGCAATCATCGGGCTGTGGGCAGGGGACACCCTGAACTGGTTGACAGCCAATCGCAGGGCACACGGGGACAGACAACTCACTCGCTCATTCACACCTAGGGACAATTTGGACCGGCCAATTCACCTGAAAGGCATGTTTTTGTAATGTGGGAGGAAACCGGAGTGCCCGGAGGAAACCCACGCAACCACGGGGAGAACATACAAACTGTGTGTAATCAAGTCTCTGTATGAATGCACCTGCACTGTGATAGTCTCAGAGGTCTGTTTAAAGTGCAAAAAGCATCATAAAGAACGAGGAACACACCAGGCAGGCCCAAGATACTGTTGTGGAGAAGTTTAAAGCTGGTTTTGGATACAAAACGATTTCCTAAGCTTTAAACATCCCAAGAGCACTGTGCAAGTAATAATATTGAAATGGAAGGAGTATCATACCACTGCAAATCTACCAAGATGGGGCTGTCCCCCTAAACTTTCAGCTCATACAAGAAGACAACTGATCAGAGATGCAGCCAAGAGGTCCATGATCACTCTAGATGAACTGCAGAGGTCTATGGCTGAGGTGGGAGATATTGTCCATAGGACAACAATCAGTCATATACTGCACAAATCTGGCCTTTATGGAAGAGTGGCAAGAAGGAATCCATTTCTTAAAGATATTCATAAAAAATGTTGTTTACATTTTTGCCACAAGCCACCTGGAAGACACACCAAACATGTGGAAGAAGGTGCTCTGGTCAGATGAGACCAAAATCGAACTTTTTGGCAACAATGCAAGACGTTATATTTGGTGTAAAAGCAGCACAGCTCATCACCCTCGACACACTATCCCCACAGTCAAACATGGTGGCGGCAGTATCATGGTTTGGGCCTGCTTTTCTTCAGCAGGGACAGGGAAGATGGTTTAAATTGATGGGAAGATGGATGGAACCAAATATAGGACCATTCTGGAGGAAAACCTGATGGAGTCCGCAAAAGACCTGATACTGGGACAGAGATTTGTCTTCCAAAAAGACAAGATTCCAAAACATAAAGCAAAAGCTACAATGGAATGGTTCACCCAAAAAACATATCAAGGTGTTAGAATGGGCAAGTCAAAGTCCAGACCTCAATCCAATTGAGAATCTGTGAAAAGAACTGAAAACTGCTGTTCACAAACGCTTTCCATCCAACCTCACGGAGCTTGAGCTGTTTTGCAAGGAGGAATGGGCAAAAATATCAGTTTCTCGATGTGCAAAATTGATGGACGTACCCTAAGCGACTTGCAGCTGTAATCGCAGCAAAAGGTGGCGCTACAAAGTATTAACTCAATGGGGCTGAATAATTTTGCACACCTAATTTTTTATTTTTATTTGTTAAAGTAAGTTTAAAATATCCAGTAAAGTGTGTTCCACTTCATGATTGTGTCACAAGAAATTACACTTTTATGTCTTTGTTTGAAGTTTTTTGCTACACATTGACATCCTACAGTTGGCATGTTACATGTTTTTAACATTTGTTTTTCGATGGATTTTTTCCCCAATACAAAAATACACATTAAATTGTTCATCAAGATTTGTTTAGTGGATTGTTTGAAATGAAAATGTCCGGTATGTTATGTAGTTTTAGCTAGCTGTGGTGATTTACCTCACACACAATGCAGCTTTAATTGCGATCTAAAATAATATATGTAACTTATTTTCAACTTTCTTTGGTTTGTGTGCCTTTAGATTTTTTGTGATGTCCATCGGCCAATGCAAGGGTGACAAACTAGTAAGCAAGATAGCCAAAAAACAAATACATACGTACCTACAAATGCATATGGATAAATGTGTCAACAAAATGCTGCTGACTCAAGTGTGTCTTTTTGAAGTGTTTCATTTATCTAAAGAAATTATTTTTTCCTTTATTTGTACCACAAAAGTTATTCTAACTTGCATTAAATCAGTTCAGTTGGCCGACAATTTTCAATATAGCTTTTAAAGTCCGTAGGGCTTTACATTTTTTCATGCATTGTAAAATGAGGTCTTCGGCTTCCAGAAAACAGCTGCCAAACATACCTCACATAATGCAGTTAAGTTCCTTTTGAGAGATGCATTTTAAATCGGTGTGATCAGTATGATCTTGTAGTTTTCACATCAGACGTTTTCCAGGCATTGGGAAAACATATGCAATGACCATAAGTCATTTGGGGATGCTGTTTATTATTAATATGCCAACTCCAGAACCTACATCAATATAAGTACCCCATCTGACAAAGTAGAGAATTTCAGTTTTGTAGTGAACCGCAATAATGCCAAATTGGCAATGAATATTACAGAATCCCTAATAAGCTGTGGAAATATTATTTTGCAATTTGTAACACAACCCGCCAGGCTTTGTTTTTATATGTACACAGCATCATGTAATGGATTTTATGGATTTTTTTTGACCAACGCAAATGACAATCGTGAAACTACATGCACTGTACTGTACATGGACATCGTTAGTTGCATTATTGTGCCTAGATTTTGAAGTGGTGTGACACAATGGATCAAGGGTCCCCAACCTTTTTCAAGCTGAGAGCTACTTTTTGTTACTAATTACCACAAAGAGCATCCAGTTTAAAAAGTATATCTGCAATACCAACTTATCTTGTTATTATTATGTTGTTACCAGTGACTGGACATGCATTTCACACTTAGGCCTTTATTGATGGATTTTATTTCAAGTCATATTTATTTACGAAAATAAATCTCAAAGGGCTGTACAGACTACTATTATACAAGCCCCTGATCTAAAACATTACTGTTTCTTTCTTTTATTTCTTTTTTTCTGTCTGTTTCCCTTTCATTCTGTGTCTTTCAGTCTCTTTCAGTCTCTCTCTCTCTCTCTTTTCTTCTAGATTTAACCCTTTTCTTTTTTTCTGGCTCTATCTTGGAAGTAAACAACAGGAGTTGGCCCCCATATTAATCACTTTGCAAACTCGAAATCTAATTGGCTAAACCAACTGTGTTATCAACACCTATTTTATGCTACAGAAAGCCTTGGCAAAAAATTCGGAGGGCCACCGGACAGATATCTGAGCCTGTCAACAATTAATGCCTAAAATGTCATTGGTTAAATACTTAAATATGAAATCACTCATCCGGAAGCAGCGCAACCAGTGGGAAAGCTTTGAAAGGAAGCTGACAGACAATTTTTAATTATTTAAAAATAATTCACTCACAAAATGTAATTACATCACATCAGATATTTTTAGGCCTGCAGAGAAGGCCTCGCTGACCCTGATGGCCCACCAGTGGTTATTAATATGTTATTACTGGATTAATTATTCGAATTATGGTTAAATGGACTCAGTAGACCACAAAAAAACAGTTCCGCAGGCACCCCAGGCTTTACCTAGGGAGCACCCTTGTGTCCAAGGGCACCACGTTAGAGACCCCTGGAATAGATGCAAATAATGTCCCCCCTGGCTTCACTGACTACGTTTTTCAAACGTAGTCAGTGTGATAATCCAGGCTGACATTCTGTTGGCCCAGATGAAAAGCTCCAAATGAATTCACACATGATGCAAGTTACATGTGATGTGTTCAATGAAAAAGAACAATGGAAAAATCATCCTTTTGTTTCTTTGCAGGTGGCCGCCATCAATCCCAGCCATCCACTCGCCCAGATGCCGCTGCCACCTTCCATGAAAAACTGCATCCAACTGGCTGCATGCGAGGCCAGCGAGTTACTGCCAATGAACCCTGACCTCCCTGCTGACCTTTTCACCTCTTGCCTCACTACACCGATAAAGATTGCATTGCGGTGGTAAGATTTTGCTTTATAAATCTATAAAATCCTGTTCTGATATTGGGCCTCATGCTTGGTTCTTAGCTGTTAACCTTATTCCAGATTTAAGAACAGGCCCATTGAATGAACCTGCTATTTAAAGGTGTGGTGTGTTGTTTGAGGTGTCCTCAAAAAGGTGGGGCTATAATTACATTTTTTTTAATTGACACTGAATCTGACTTTGAAAGACATTAAATTAATACATTGTAAATTTCATGTTGTTATTTTGTTCATAGACATGCGCATTCGACAATGTGGCACCGTATTTGAAAAAAGTGTGATGAGGAGATGAGGCAAACGCCTTTTCCTATGTCATCTATAACCCTAGTTGATAAGAACCAGCATTCTCACCGTAGCAATCTGGGTTCGAATCCCGTAGCATCAAGTGTTGTGCTAATGTGGACGGCGATATTACTATTATTATTGACTGATCAAAATATGATATGTACTACAGTAAAACTTTGTGTGTAATAAGCACCCAAACTTTTTTGTTTTTGTTTTTGGGTACAGAAAAGTGCGTCTTATACACAAATACGCTAACTTTTCAAGATATGATCGCCTGGTGCAAAGATAGAGATAATGCATTATTTACAAATTATTGTAGTGCACATAAAACTGCAGCCTGCCATGATTAACTATAACATATTGTCATACTTTGTTCACTGACTGACTGACGGTTTGACTGACTTATTATATAAAACCTGATATTGTCATTTAAATGAGTGGCAATGTTCTAGGCCTGGTGTGTATCTGTATAACTAGGCAACAAAGACTAATCGAAATTATTAGTAGCAGTAGTGGTAGTACTAGGGGTGTCTTGATATGACCCTGGTATATAATGTTTTTCCAATATCACCCCTAAAAGCAGCATCAAACTTAAGGCAAGACCTCAAATATAATGTCCAACATTGGCGTCCATATACTTTATCAGTGCATTCCAGAGTCTGCTCTTGCTTTTCTCTCTAGCAGCTCATGCAGAGCCCACATGACCACAACAGCAGAACATCGTAAGTAGCCTCACGAGTTGGCCATGGATTGGCCAAAATTGACAATTAGAATTGAATAAAATCGCAATCGCCCACACTGACAGATAATTTTGAGATTGTATTTTTTGCCCAAATTGCCCAGCAGTAGTACAAATCCTAAATAGAATTTGATTGATGTACCAATCCCATCAACCCTCGACTCATATTTCCACTCAATCAGGACTTTCAAATACAGTATACTATAGAGAGTGAACTGTGTTGTTTTATCATGATACTGTGATTACATTTAATATGTAATGGAAAACAAGTATTTTCAGCTCAAATGTTGGTTTTCTTCCCACTACTGAGCAGAAAGCAAAGACACTGCTGTGGTTCTTTTTTATTTATGTTATGTAGTTGCGGGAGGGGTTGGAAAGGTTGCTAAACATAGGCTAAAATGTTGCTAAATTGGAAACACCGCAAATAGAAGTTATGGTTCTTTCTACTTTGCGTGTGCAAGCATCTCTTCGTGCACTGAAAATAAGCTCTATATGGTCATTGAAGGCTGGTTTGAGACTGCTGAAAGCTGGATTTATTTTAACATTATTGGCCTTGGAAGCTTGAGAAAGCAGAATAAACTGTCCTATTTTCATGCCTCTTTTCCTTGGGTTGCAAGATCATTTCATCTTACTGTCATTCATATTTTATGCAACTTGTCATTGCTCCAATATTCAACTAAATAGACACAGTATTCTGGCTATTAAAGGGTTACAAAATAGACACATATGAACTGTGTATTTTCAAAATACTGTATACTATGTGTTTCAATTATTATAAAATATTTGTAAAGGTTGCCTGGGTGTTTTAGATTTTAGATGTGTCACTTCAAATGCTCTCATTTATAATTGTTTAAAGTCTTGCTGATGCTGTGAATAATTCCAAACTTATCTCTTCATTCCGAATACAGTTATCAAACAATCAATTTTAAGTTTTTGACGGAAAATTAGACCAACATGCACTAAGTGCGAGAGGCAGGTCATCGTCAGGAAGTGCCCCACTGGTGCAATTATCTTTCTTTCCTGCCATGAATGGGGAGGAGTTTACTCAGTCTTCCTTTGCGCTAAATCCATATATAGCTACTCTATGTCCTTCAGCATAATGAACCATCAATGTTATGCTATTAATAGTGATATCCATTCCCAACATGGTTTGGCAACAAGCAAACATTTGAATTGTATTGAGTCAACTGACCTTTGAAGCTCTCATCAACCATAAGTGAATATTGTGGCTTTTAAAATGATTTTGTTTTAGCTACTGTCAGCTTCGTGGCTTGTGATTTGGCTTAAGAATGCAGTCGTTGATTTTTAGCTTTTACACAAAATTTACAATGTTTTCTGACATATTTCGTCTTCAGTCAAAATTGCTTCTACTTCAGAAGACAATCATCAAAAAGAAATGCAGTTCATTTAAAAAAAAAATGTTATTAGTCTGTCTCATGTGAGCGTATTGAATGATTTAATCGTTTGATGCATAAAGACACCTGTCCACCCCATATAATCAGTAAGACTTTAACTTGTAACATGGCGATGACCAAAGAGCTGTCCAAAGACACCAGAGACAACATTGTACACCTCCACAAGTCTGGAAAGGGCTGCGGAGCAATTGCCAAGCAGCTTGGTGAAAAAAAGTCAACTGTGCTGTAAAAAAGTATTTGCCCCCTTTCTATGTTTCTGTGTTTTTTGCATATTTATCACTCACAGAGGATTCAGATCATTAAAACAATTTTTATATCATACAGAGGCAACCAAGGATTTTGCTAACTCAGGACTGTGCTGTGGTTGACAGAATAATAAATTCTAGTGTTTACCAGAAGATCCTGAAGGAGTATGTTCGGCCATCCGTTAGTGCCTTTAAACTCCAGTGTTACTGGTTTATGCAGCAGGAAAATGATCCAATACATTACATCAAGGCCACCTCTAAATGGGTAAAAAACAAACAAAATTATGGTTTTGGAGTGGCAAAGTCAAAGTTCACATTTAAATCCGATTGAGATAAGTGGAGTGACCTTTCATGGGCAGTAGGGCTGCAACGACAAATCTATAAGATCAATCATTAAAAGCTTTGGCAACAAAATTAATCATTATTTTGTCGTGTGGCACGATTTATACAGCACCCAATCCGTTAATTCAAAGCAAATAAGCAAAATATGCTGTGCACCTTGCACTTTGGTCTGGCAGAGGGCACTCCGTGACACTAATTTGATGCACTACGATTAGTGGTTCTCAACTGGTCTGATTTCAGGACCCACTATCTTACCCTTATTACAAGCTGCGATACAAATAAAAAAAAATCACTTCTTAATTGTATTGAATTTAAGAATTGTGCAATTTAAAGCAGTGATTGCAGAATATACAGTTTTCACATAAAAAAAAAACACCACCAAAACCATACGTATAAATACTGTATTCCCCTATTAGCGGGCTTCTGATCGTCTGGCGAGTTTGCAAATTGCCAAATGAACTGAAATTCCGACATTTCCAAACCGAACGAATATTTCGAAATCGGAATAAAGCAAACGTTTGATTTGGAAAAAAACAAAAAAAAAAAAACAACAAAAAAAAAAAGACTATTATCTTAATAATCGTTTTTTGCATCCCTAATGGGCAGTTCATGCTAGAAAACGCCAATATTGCAGGTTTGCGAAAATTTTGCAAAAAGTGGGCCAAAATTCTTCCACAGTGCTGTGTAAGACTCATGACCAATTATTGTAGATGTTTTATTTCGCTGTCAAAGGTGGGAATTACTTTTTTCACCAAAAATGTTTTGATTTTTTTTTTTTTGTGCCTTCATAGATGGATATATATTTCAAAACTGCATTTTGTATTTCACTGGTTTGTCTCTGTGTGATATTACATTTGGTTTGACTAGCTGAAACCTTTGTGAGTGATAGATATGGAAAAAACAACGAAATCAGGAAACGGGCAAACACTTTCTCACGGCACTGTATAGTGTAAGTCCATGCTTCTGCCAAGCAATGTACGAGTACAAATTGATAAAGCACATGACACAGCAATCGAGCACAATTTGTATCAAGGAGGAAACAAGCGTGTGACATCTATATGCGTAATGATACCACTGGTACTTCATCTCTTTTTTCGGATTGCTCGTAAACAACATACACTTGGGTTTGTGCGTTTGTCCAAAGGCATGCAAACGATTATATCGGATTGGTCCAAAAAACCCAATTCTGATCCCAGTTGGACTATTCCCTACATGTAAGCGTAGTCATTGTCCTTAAAAAAAGGGTATCAGTAGATTTCAAGTCTAACTGATGAAATTAATCCAAAACAATGTCTCATCTCATCTCATTAGCTGCACCGCTTATGGGGTAGGGGTCGCGGGGGTGCTGGAGCCCATCCGAGCAATCATCGGGCAGTGGGCAGGGGACACCCTGAACTGGTTGCCAGCCAATCGCAGGGCCTAAAACAATGTATTCACAGGTATTATAATTTGATCATGTATGTTCATTATTTGTAATGGCAGTTAGAAAACAATCATTCTATTCGTTTTTTAAAAAATAAATGTTATACATTTTTTACATTTCCTCCAAATAAAAATAACCATATTTTCCAGATTATAGAGCACACCTGAAAACCCCAACCTGGCCAGAATTTTGAAAATACGCTTTACAACTCCTTGCGCCTATATATCACAGAATACGGTAGACACGATTGGAAATGCATACAGTAATTGTACACCATGGTGCCCCCTAAAAACAGACCACGGACTTCTTATGAAAATAGCTCACCAGTGCTGGGTCATTGTGCTTTTCTAGTCAAATGAATGTTTTGGGGGTTCATTAAGTTTATTTAACCTTACTTACATTAAATAACCTGGTAATTATATAGTAATAACATAAGTTGTTATTTTAGAGATGCATACCAAACTCCTTGAAAAGGGTTGGAGACCCTTGGAATAACCTATAAGAATAAAGAACAAAATGCACTATGCAAATCAGTGTTTTTTGCACAAAGAGTAAAGCAATTGTGTGATAATGAGATTAAATGTATCGCCTATTTGTATGTAATCAGTATCACTAGTGGTCTAGTGGAGAAGTGTCTCCAATGTTTTGTGATTTTGGTCAGCGACACTTATCGACCAATCAATCATTGCTCTAATTTATACGTTATGTGTAAAAAGAGCAGTTATCCACAAATAAACACAGTAGTGCTTACTGTAGTCTTAATTTAAGGCGCCTTAGAGTCTGGTGCGCCTTATGTATAAAACATATACGACAAAAGACCATTTTTGAGGTTGCACTTTATAATCCGGCGCACCTTACAGTCCGGACGATATGGTACCTTTCACTGCTGGGCTAATTTCAAAAGTGGTTAAGGGTGTTCCCCCTGCTTTTTTGGTGAGCCACCTGGTGACTTTGGGCACCACCTTTGTGACGTGTTAGGAAGATAATGATGTAGAGTATCAGGTCCTCAAAGCTTATGGGAATTATTGTAAATTCCCAAATATATGTCAATGCATGTTGCGATATGACGAGTCTATTAATCGATAGCTAAATAAAGATGTGGTTGGTAATACTGCAAGGATAACTGCTCATACAAGCAACAGCGCAAAAAGAAGAATTATGTTATGATTTCATATGTCATCATTGGGTGTGATTTTAAAAATATTGTAATTAATATTGATTGTTAATCACACACCTTTAACCAACATTCCATATGTAGTTGTCAATAGTTTTAACCATACAGTACTCTTGACTCATTTTTTTCTTCTCCCTATACGGATTTTGCTCAGATTTTTCTTCTCAATTATACACATCCTTAGAAAATAAGTCTGAGGCTTATATACTGTACAACATTTGGTGGAGTTTTTGAGTGGGTGAAAGGCTGCACTGATGTGTTTGCATACCTGGGTTTTGAAACTTTAATGAGAGGCAGCAAGGGATGGATGAGGGTGATACAGAGAGGGAGAGGGGAGAAACAGGCAGATTGTGTGCGTGCTTGCTTTACATCGCTGAGGGGAACAGAGATCCTTTACCAATAGCAGTATCTGAAATAACGTCTGCTTGTGGCGTGCATCTTTTACATCGGGCGTACAACTTATACAACGTCTCTGCCCGGGTCGCCGACAACTTTTAAGGGAAAAAACATTTTCGGTTCGTTTGGCAATTTGCATACTCGGCAGCCAATCAGAAGCCTGCATCCAATAACTTCGTGCTTCCGGACATTCCCGAGCGTTATAAGGTCGTGCATTTGCATATCATTTTCCAGAGTAGATGCACGGAGAACACAAGAAAAATTGAGAAGTGCTTAGGAATCAAGCCAAAACCTCTGCCCCAGAAGAAAGATTCAAAAGAAGCTAACAAAATGTATGACGCTACTAAAAGTAAAAGTACATTAAAAGCATCGTGGAAGGAGGAGTTCACGCGGATTGCTGCAGACGACAGGTACATACTGATGGCAGACGGAAAACAGTGATGTCATGTCCATGCAATGAATGTTATAAGTAGATATTTAATAAACTTAATTTTAAAGTGTTGTTCTGTGTTATATTCTGATTATCAATCCTTAATACTACTACTACTCTCATCTCATCTCATCTCATCATCCGTACCGCTTATCCTCATTAGGGTCGCGGGTGGGCTGGAGCCCATCCCAGCCATCTCCGGGCAGTGGGCAGGGGACACCCTGAACTGGTTGCCAGCCAATCGCAGGGCACACAGGGACAGACAACTCATTCGCTCATTCACACCTAGGGACAATTTGGACCGGCCAATTCACCTGAAATGCATGTTTTTGGAACGTGGGAGGAAACCGGAGTGCCCGGAGGAAACCCACGCAAGCACGGGGAGAACATACAAACTCCGCACAGGATGTCTGGAGCTGGATTTGAACCCACGACAGGTTCCCATGACATGAACTGTGCCGCACAAGCGCTAACCACTGCGCCGCCGTGCTGCACTACTACTACTATAATTTTTTTTTTTTTTTTTTGCCATTAGTCGTTTATTGTGTTTCAAGGTGTGAAAAGTGGGGCAGGCAACTTTTCATTGTTGTCTGCCCTGGTGTCTGGTAACTTTTTGTCGTGAGTGTCAGACAATGCCAATAGATATATATTTTCTAATACTTTTATGGAATAATCAGAATGCAAAATGAAGAGCAGTTTAAGACATTAAGACTTACGAAAGAAGTTGTTTAATATCCATTGTGTTGTATCATCCACTTTGTCAATTCAGATTCTTAGACAACACTGGCAAAAGGGTTTCTTTTCTAATGAAAGAAAAGCATATTTACACATACCAAAAAAAATCTATTTCAAGAAGCAGAAAAATGAATTCTATACATTAGAGCTGATGCATGTGTGGATTTAAATTAGATAAATTATTGACAAATATTTCACTCTCATATAACATGTATGGCCTATGCGAGGGAAATGCAAAAGCACTGCATACTTTCTCTCAAGGTTGGATGGTGTATTTCAACATCACATTAAAACTATGATGATGTAAAGCAGCATCAGAGCTGTCAAACTCATTTTGTACGGTAGCAAGTGGGCTGAACAACACAGCTTTATAAATTATACATTAGCGTTCAGCTGAAAATATTTCCTCAGGTATTTTGATGCAAGTTATTAGAAAACCCTGTAAATATAAATGAGGATTTCTACAGGCGCTTTAAATCTTAAAAATTCTTGAATTTTAATGTTTTGTTGTGTTGTAAATGCTTGAAATTATTAATGTTTGACAAGAAATCTACTTAAAAATGACTCCGACACTGCTCTATTTGTCTTTGAGTTTCTTCCTATGTAATTAGCGGAAGCTGCCAGTAGTTTGTATGGCATTGTCCTATAAAGTGTAATTGCCCCCTACGGTTCATGCCAGAGAGGACAGGTGCATGCAACACCTAAACAGGGCACTATACTGTAAAATGTGCAGTAGTTTAAGGGTTACATATCAGTTATGGACATTTAAGATGGGCCATGCAAAAAAAAAGAATGTAACCTTTTCCAGTGGTAAACTTTCTTGGGAATAACCTACTTCAGCTAGAAATGTAAGCTACATATTACCGTCATTTTACCCAACACCTGGATGGGAAGAGGTTTGTCTCAAAAATATTTAAACACGTATTCAGATCCACAAATATACTCGCGACTTACTCAACATCTAAAAATAATATGTCTTTATAAATGCACAGGCAAGATTAAAATGTGAATCACAATTGTAATTGGATCTGCAGAATTCAAGATTCACACCAGATTGAAAGTCCTTAAAAAGTACTTAAATTTGGCCACGAAAAAAGAGTACGAACCCTGATAAATTCGCGCCATTGTTTACAATTAATTTTTATAGAGTAATTTGATATTTGCCAGGTCAGTGGCCTTGTGGTAGTGATTGCACTGCGACTGGGAGGTCAGAGGTTCAGTTCACTGGTTATCTGAACGACTTTAAAAGAGGGAAGCCATTGCCTTCCTCCTTGACTCTCAGCATTAGAGTGTCATTTTTTTAGGAGTGGGTGGGGTAGAACGAGCATGGAATGATGGGATAAAGCGGAGCACACAAATTACCTCACTTCAGTGTGCCATACTGACTACTTTAGGTTCAAGTATTTTTTTTGGCAAACAAAAATGCTGAGAAAATATTCATTTCGTAGCATGCTAATAAACTGGTAACTTATATGCCATGTAGTGGACGATAGTAACTTACAAAATAGCTTATTCAAAATAAGACTTTTGGTCTTTGCTCAAGCGCAGCATGACAATATGAGGGGACCCTACTTCCCTGGCAACCAAACAAAGACAAAAACTCACCAGATAACCTTCTCCGACTAGGAGACACTGTTGGGCTACGTGTTGGTGGTGCTTATTTTATAGCACTACCACAGTTTTCGGACTATAAGACACACCCAAAAACCCCAAACTGGCCAGAACTGTATTGCCATCTTTATTATAATCATTTATATTTTATTATGTATCAGTCTATATCGCTGGTCCCGATTGCATAATAATAGTGACAACCGGGATTGAACCAGATAGCAATGGTGGGTGCCGAATCCTCTAACCACCAGGCCTTTAGAGATATGGACTTTGGATGCAACGGTAATGGAACCCAGATTGTGGCGGGGAGAGCGTGACTAAAAATAGTGTGATGATGAGAAACTCGATTCCTTTTCATATGTCATCTGTATCCCTAATGGTCTAGTGCAGGGATGTCTAAACTTCAGAAATCGGGTCAAATTTGGTAAGCTGAAAATGTGTGATGGCTGACATTTTTTGAACATTCCTCTGGGTCTCATGAAAAAGAGATGCTGTGCAGTGTTTCTTTATATTATATTGTTTGAAAACAGCCATCGTCTCTTGGCAAAGGCGTGTGTTTCGGATTTCGGAGGAAAAATACTCCAATTTACACTTGTCCTGGAAGCAGCGGCCCTCTCAGTCAACTTTTTTTTGTATCTACAGTCACCATGTTGGAAATGGTTTGGGCTAAAACTCACAGAAAGCAAAGGGCAAGGTGGCAAAAGGGCTACTACTATAATCTAGTGAAATGGTGATATTTTTTTCTTATTTTTTTGGGTACAAATTTGTCTTATACTGTTGTCGACATTACTATCAGGCCACATATTATTTCTTTTATAACAGAGGCTTTGGGCAGATAAAAGTTTGATCACTGGCCGTAATTGGGCCCTATGTCGGACTTTGGACATAACCCGTCTAGTGGATAGGATCTGGCTACCATTGCATCTAATGTTATGCAATTGTTATCAGTGAGAGATTCTTTTTTCATCTTTTCTGCAACCCTAGCCCTGACTGTAGTTTTAATTCCATGTGCATTATAGTCTGGTGTGCTTTATATATGAAAAATTATATCACCAAATACTATTTTGGGGAGTGTGCCTTATAATTCGCTTTTAGTCACTCACTCCACTAACTCCAATAAACAAACCTACTAGATAGATAAACGCCCTTCACTGCACTTTACTCTCACAAAGCAATCATCATTTTAGTTTTGGTCTGGAGTGTTTCCGTCCACATTTGCCTAACACTCAATACACAGACATTTGTTGGCCTGGAGAGGGATTGGCACCCCCAGGCTGTACTTTCCCACTGAACACCAAAGGAAATGGTCCCACTACAACCTTAGTGATTAAGGGAACCAACCAATCAACCAAAATCTCAACCCACCTCGCTGCTCAAAGTGTCTTTGATTGCTAGTCATTTTTCCCCCATATAACCACACAATTAAGTTTTGAGAAAGCGCCCTCAAGAAAGACTGGTAGGCAGAGCGTCAATCCGTTGTCTGCAATATCATTGGTTATTTACTCACAAAAACACAGCACACATGCAATGCAATAGCAAAATATTATATTTAAATGGTCATTCAAACGCACAACGAACGTTGAAGGGCCTTTTGGGGGGAAAGAAATTGTCACTGCAGTTGAAATGCACCACACTCTTCACTTTCAAAGTGTTTGCCTTTTAGCCAAGTGTGTCAAACATGTTTTATCTGCTTGCTACTAGCTAAGTAATATCAATAGACTACCGTAAATTCCAGACTATAGAGCGCACTTGATAATAAGCCGCACCCACCACTTTTTGAGAGATTTGACCCTTTTGTACTTACACAAGCCGCACCCATGTACAAGCCGCGGGCGATACACTAAAGCTTGCGACACTGTCACAAGTTTAACCTGGGCCAGGCTGTAAGTTAGTTTTTTAGTTTGAACAATTTTATTGACACTTTTAACAGCAAATAAACAATGTGAGGTTTGAACAATTTTTCTCGACACTTTTAACAGCAATTAAACATATTCACAATTTCATTATATCATTTTCTAACAATATATGAGGTTTGAACAATTTTTGTCAACATTTTTAACAGCAATTAAACACATTCACAATTTAATTATATCATATTCTAACAATATGAGGTATTCGCTTACTATTGTCTCCTCCTGCACAGGTCTCTCATGTTTTTTTTTTGGTTTGAACAAATTTATTGACACTAATAACAGAAAAAACAATCATGACAATCTCAACAGCAATTAAGCACATTCACAATATTATATTTCAATATGACTTTTTTAACAGCAAGCACAATGTGAGGTTTGAACAACCCTTCTCGAAAATCTTAATAGCAATAACTTCATTGGTAGTACACAAAGTTGATTAAACAAATAGAAAATGATACCCGTAATTAAGGTATGATGCAGACTTGTACAGTCGGAGTCCCGCTCAAAGTAATCCAAGGAAACAAAATGTTTCCAAAGTTAAGGGTGGGAAAAATATATATCCACTATTGTCCGCTGCGACAACAGAGAGATCTACCGGTAACTCAGCTTTACCACATTTCCCATCAGCCCGCTCCTTGTTTTTGATTCGTCCGTAGAACAAATAACAGAATAAATCTCTAAAATAAATACATTACAAAAATATACAGTTGCAAATACATGAATGATCAGGGGGAGTGTGAGGGTCAAACAGAGTTGCCGGATACAACCGAATGTTTGATCTTACATTACACATAGTCCAGTGTTTTTCCGAATTGCTCAGTCCACAATTGAATGGATTTGGGAGTACAGTCCATAAACATGCCTGATTAAATTCGCCGTCGACGATAAAGCTCCGTTGGGGTGTGCAAGCTGCTGTTTAATGATAGCAGCTGGCAGGAGATTTAGCGCTATGCTAACGTTAGCATCCGGTGAAACTTAGCGGTGGAAAGTATACAGGAAACACAAAGACCACAGTTAACTCTCCCGGTACATAGAAGGGTCTGCACGATACTGCTAGAAACTCCATATCGAGTGAGCAGTGTGTGTCAATGGTTCGGCTATTATTGTAGCGCGTAGTCTCCAACCCCTGTTTTTACCGGAGTCTTCGTCTCGTTCGAGCCGGTGATGTAATGCGGCGTCGGGAAAGCCAAGACTCCGTGATGGCAAAAAAATATATATATCCTCCAATTCTGGACGTTGTTGTTGGCAATCCGCAGCTCAATTCACTCCTTGTGGACGATGGATCTGGCATTGGTTGAACATGCTTGGGAGCGCTGGTCTGTGTGGTCACCTTCTTAGCTCAGCCTTTGCTCCGTCGTTGTCATTGTCGGCAGGCGGGCAAGCAAATCTTCCAGGGAGATCCGGTGGTCTCTGTATATCCCTCGGGATGTAGTGGATATTATTGTAAATGCGAAGGGAGTCGAAGGGAAAATAAGAAGGATCAGGGGACACTGAAAAACAAATAGCGGCTTATAGTCCGGAATTTACGGTATTTGAATCTCTCAAGAGGCTCTCTCAAAATATCTCATTGTGTCCACACATTAAAAAACTTACATGCATGCTGAACATGCACACACACACACACACACACACACACACAGTCTTGGATGCAAAAATGTGCCCTAAACATTGGCATTACAGTCACTGTAGAATGTACTTTCTGTTTTTGTCCAATTCGGATTGTTAAATTAGTAAAGTTGTTGGACCTAAACTGATTGCACCAGCTGCTGTCTTTTCCTCGTGGTTCAAATAAATGACCAAAAAAGCTTTTAAGATACAGTGAGTGTACTGCAGTTTTCCTTAAACATTCTTTTCCTAATGATCAAAAATCACTTTTTGTGTTTACAGATGACTGGAAACAGTACAATTATTACTCAGTTTTACAAACTTTGAGGTTTGTTTTACTACCTTTTTATAATCGCTGACATTGACTCCCTCTTTGTTTTATAGGTTTTGTATGCAGAAGAGTGCTAAGTTGGTGCCGGGTGTGACGCTAGACCTAATTGAGAAGTAAGTGATTTTTTTCAAAGCTACTGCAGCTTCTCGTACTAGCACCCTTGTTGCTGAAAGTGTTATAGCCTTATGGAGCTACTTGTATTTCTGATAAATTTTTCATGAAATGAGTGCAGGGTCCGTAAGGGTTATTGAAATACATGAATTTTGTTTGTGTTTTCAAGTACGGGAAAAGTGCTTTACTTTTGGGTGAAGGGCTTATAAATGCTTGAAATTGTTGCTATATTTCAGATAAAGTCTGTTTAAAAATGACGCTGACACTGCTCTCTGGAGGCTTCGCTTTGCTATTGAATTCATTCTTCCCTCGTTATTAACAGCAGCTGACATTAGTTTGCATGGCATTGTCCCGTGAAGTTTCATCACCTCCTACGGATGCGCCCAAGTGGACGGGCGCATGCTACGCCTAAACGGGATAATATGAAACGTATATAAGTTTAATGATTGCCTATCAATTACGGACATCTTTTATAGTCCTTGCAAAATATTAACGTAACGTTTCTCAGCAGTAAATTGTAATGGGATGAACTACAACGCTAAGCTACATATAACATTTTACTGAATAGAACTGTCAATCAAAGAGAATCCAAAACCGTGCATGTCATGTTGGCAAGTTCCAATTGTCCCCGTGTGTGGGAACTGTCAGTATCTGATGAGTCTGATAAAACTGCATATGAGCAGTCTGGAAAATTGATTGATTATTGTCAAATTTTATCTCTCATCTACCAGTACCACAAAATTTGAACTAGTTGCTACATGCCTGCTTAAAACAAAGACGTCACATAACAAATAAATACCATATTTATAAGTATATTGAGCGTAGAGGCTGGGGTCAGGAACCTTTTTGATTTAAAAATATTTAAATTTTTCTTTCTCGTGAGAGTCAAACCGTATATTTGGAGACCAATTAAAACAAAGCTGCCAAGCTTGATCTCCAGATTAAAGCTTATTCTCCAGTCCATTTTATTTCACAGTGTGCAACTGATGAATTAAATATAAGATTTGAATATACGAAATAATAAAACTAAAGCCTTTGTCCCATATCAACTAATACCCCACTTAAATATTTGTCTCCACCCTTCCATGTGCTAAGATTGTTGTGGTCCATTTTGACCGTAATTTGTGTTATGAATAATGGTTGTAAGAACAAGGTGATAGCAGAGGTCTTTCGTAGAAAAGTCACAGAATACTGCAATTGAGAAAGCTACAGATGTATTTACTTTCATCTATGTGATGTAGTCTCAGCTTTGATCTTGGGAATCGAGCTGTCATCATTTGCTCTCCATTCCGTTTAATAGATTAAAATCTTTGACATTTTTAAAATCGACAATCGTAACGTGCATCGTCGATCAGTTGTCATTTTTTATAACTTGTGCAAACTCTATGTTTGAATAATCACCCGGGAAATGGTAGAAGGTAGATGTCATACACTCATTGGTATTCTGATCCACCTAATCGTCAAGGAGACACAGAAAAATCCTAATGGCAATTCTTCTTACCAGCTTTAATAGTAGAAAAGCGCTACAGCGCTTCAGCTGCTTGTGGTAGAAACGCGGTGTTGCACCCCTGGCATAAATTTGTTTAAGAATATATTTTATCTCAGAGCCAGATGTAGTCATGAAAAGAGACCTAGATCGCGAGCCTAATGTTCTCGGTCCCTGGTTTACCATTAGAATGCATACCAAGACTAGTTTACCAATTATTGCATTCTTGAATCATAAACGTGTACTTTTCTTTATAATCGCAAACAATCTTCACACACAACCTTTGTGAATAATAGTCTTAGGCACCTCCCAATGTTCATTTCTCCCACAGAAGTATGTAACCCGGACTCTAACTTTCTCCATGGACTGTAATTGGAGTCAGGATTGAGCCAAACTCAAATCAATGTGACAAGATAGTACTTGTAGGTTAAAGCTGTCATGCTATTGATAAATACACACCAATCTATTAGTTTACTCAGCGAGAAACATGATTCAAACAACAGGGCTTGCAGAATACAATATCCGACCTAGGGGGAACTACATTTAAAGGCATATTTTGCGATAATTTAAACTTTAAATAGTTCCCTGAATTGTTCTTTTCCTCCAATTTAGCTAACCAACAGACACTGTGTTACCTACTGGCTGCAACTATTGCAAACAAGATCAAATTGACAGGTGCTATAACTCATAGAGGTTCTCTCCCACCTCAGAAAGCTGACTGCCAAAATAGGTTATAACCTTTCTGCATCAATCAATGAAAATAAAATAAACAATCAAATCGAAATACAGTTTGGCATCTATAGGGGTTCCTGCGTGGCAACCTAATGGTAACCAATGGTGTTGGTGACACCTGTCAATGAGGCCACATCACATCCATCCTATACATGGTGACTAGTATTAAAAGTACTCAGCCATGATGCTTGATTGAATACAAAAACTCAAATATCAAATCAAATTCTTTCTTTTCGTTTTACTCATCAATATTTAATCTGTCACACTGGAGAAACACTATGAATTTCACGGACAGGCCTGTGAATATTGAGGAAAGTATCTACAGAAAAAAATTGCTTGATCCCCACCGTCTATGATAAGACATTTTATACTTAGTGAAAGTCACCATTGTTACTTACTCTCTTTACAACCCTATCCTGTCGGTGGAGGAGTTGTGAGGAATATTTTAAAAGTGAACAGATTTCCTGACATAAGAAAATGGCAAACTTGAAAAACAATGGAATGTCTTTGATTATTAACGAAAGGCACTCACTTTGTCGGTCCCCAAGAATAGAACTGTCAATCAAAGAGAATCCAAAACCGTGCATGTCATGTTGGCAAGTTCCAATTGTGCAAGAATAAAAACCATGTTCTCTTTACATTTCTGTATTAACTTCTCCTTAAATGTCATCAATAGACACATCACAGTCATTAAGTGTGTTGTTCAGTTGGCAACTGAAGGTTTCAAGACTTTGGACGGTTGAGGGTTGGCACGTTCCCCTAGTTCAGGGGTCAGGAACCTATGGCCCGCGAGCCATATATGGCTCTTTCTATGAGTATCTGTGGCTCAGAGACAAATTTGATTGCCTGCAAAATTTCTCCATCTTGTTCAAAACCTGAGTTGTCTATCCTATCCAGGTACACGCAAAGCCAAACCAAAGCTAAATAACATGGTATTACTTCGCAGTATATATAGGGCACGTTTTTCACTACAATTTACAGTCAAAAAAAGGAGGAAAAAAACTCGTTTTGGCTGTACAACGCTAAAGAATCCTTTATATAAAAGTTCACTATCTAATCTGTGTTCAGATACCTTATGATGAATCCACAGAACTGTAAATACGCGAAAACACCGGAAGAGAACTTAGTCATTTGATTGGGTGAGTGGGAGGGATGGGTGAAGCTATGCAAAAAGTGCAAGCACTCCCTCCTATCTCTCGCCCTGCGCCGTCTGCCCCAAAAGTGAGCTCATCAGGCTCCCTATTTGCAGAATGTTGTGACGTTTTTACACAATAACTGCTTGCATCTGGTTTTGAAACCAATATGTATGAAAAAAAGGGTCAAAAGGAGTTTAACCGATCTTGAGTAATTGCAAGAAAGAGACAATTTTAAAGTGGTATGTTTGTTGATTTTGGGACAGGGGCTCTGGCATTATTCTCTTTTCATAATTTTTATCAAATCATCAAAAATAAATGTGCTGAAGACTAAACTTTTGTCTGGGGCGCGGGTTTAGCAATTTAGTAAATTTGTCTCATAATATATGGTGTGGCTCTTTCCCAAAATAAAATTAATATTTTTTGCTTTTATGGCTCTTTGAGTCAAAAAGGTTCCTGACCCCTGCCCTAGTTAATGAAAAATGATACTTGTGTTGTCTCTGAGGTGAATAATGAATAGTCTCTCAGCTCATAAAATAACAATGACCTTAAAATCATTGGCCAACTCACAGATGAGGCATAAAACTAAGCATTCTATTTAAAGGAGCTGTTTTTTCTTGACTTGGAATAAT
Source organism: Urocampus carinirostris (assembly GCF_059441175.1). Lineage (NCBI taxonomy): Eukaryota > Metazoa > Chordata > Actinopteri > Syngnathiformes > Syngnathidae > Urocampus > Urocampus carinirostris. The sequence goes on along the minus strand of NC_142356.1, from coordinate 36,333,009 downwards.
CAAAGTGCTACAATTGATTGAATGCCGGTGCCTAGAAGGATTGATGGCACACCCTTTAAGTGATTTTTAGTGTATTATAATACAAACTGTTTGCACTTTTGTAAAATAGTTTTCTGTATAATTCACAAAAGTTTGTCAGTGGATAGTCAACATACTTAGTGGATATAAGTAACATCAATGCTAATCCAGCTGTGAGTGAGAGAGTGAGTGAGTGATCTTTTTTGGTTCCATTTTTAGTTTTTTTTAAGTAAAAACCAGGCACAATATTGTTAGGTTATGTTTGTCCTCATCAAACATAAAATACATATTTCGTTTTGCAACTGCTCACAATCTCAACTTCCCACATCCTGATTTTTTTTTTTTTTTTTTCAAAATTGTCATTTAGATAAGATAGTCACGACTTAGAGTGCATGAGGTATTTTTCTTTTCACGAGCCACTCACGTGTTTATCTTGCTCAAGCTTTCGCAAGCTGCAGTCTTTCTCTTCTTCATTTTTTTTTCTTCACACCCACTCACGCTCATCCTTTTGCCCTTAACGGAGGCCGATATGGTGGACATGCTTTTTGCAGGCAAGCCATTAGAATAGCATATAACAACAAACCTTTATTTATCAAGAAAGAACACTCACAGTATCTAAAACGTGCTTATCCTGAAAAGTTTATTTTTGGGCTATATTAATTTACTTTGTATATACTGTAATCAATAAACTTTTGTATATTATGGAAAATTAACCCACACTATTACCAAGCAGCAGTTCAATCGTGAATTTAATCCAAATCTGGATTCATTTTATGAACAGTAACATAACTTTCATTTTTCTGATATCTTAATCTTAGTCAATCACCAATGTTTTTGACACACTTAATTAGACCTTACCTAAGACATATAGCAGATTAAAAATGAGTGTGTCGTTGATATGAGGAATCACCAATTGTACAATAAAAAACATCTCAATATTTTAGGAGTAGTCAGCCTGCGGCCTCTTGTTTTCCTGCGTGCACAAAATACAGCAGATGGCTAGCCAAACAAAAGGTGGAAAGTAAGCTATACACGTTACATCTCTTGAATGAGCAGGGATCAGAATGGAGATTTTCATTTTCAGCTGAAATAGCCAGGGTCCAGGGGCCGCAGCCAACAGCATTTATCTTATTTGCTATGTGAAAATTGCACTAGAATGAATTAAATCCAACAAAACAGAAACCATGTATTTTTTTCAGTTTTAAGATGTTTAAAACAATTGGGGGATTACAATGTTACAACCATCACCATTGTTGTTGTGTTTTGATGATGAAGATGGACCTCGTATTTAGCTACTAATCAACAATATATATGAAAATCATTAATAACCATTCATCATTAATTTGAAAATAGAATGCACAAACTAAACATGCTTAAAGAAAATACATGTCATAAATTTAGTTTATCCTGTTCTAAATATTGTATAAACACAAAAGATAAAATCATTTCATAAATAAATAGATTTATAAATACCTCAGATTGGGATTTTCTGTCACACAGGGGAACCAGTGGTTGACTGCTGCTAGTATTTGAAGTGGAAGGATTTGGAACGGCCAATAATGTTGAACCGGTTGTGTTACTGTTAGTTTCACTGACGATTTTAAATACGGATCCTAGTGCATAATTTGATCGCCGGCAAGCTATTTTTGCTTTGTGCTTGTTCATTTTAGCATGATCGATCAGTGCCACACAACCTCGCGTACCATAATTGATCAGATCGACACAGTATAGACACTTTGCTTTCCCTGGAACATCACACTTTGCGATGAACGGGCTCAAACTTCCTCGATCTTTGCGCCGATTTTAACGTTTACTGTGACAGTCTTCTCCAGGATGACGCCTTAAATTTATTCTTGATTCCTTTATCAATCTCGGAGACAAAAGCCTCGTCTTCTTTTCTTAGAATTTTCATATTTACTTTTTCAAACACTCATTTCACTGTTTGAAAAGACCGGAAGGAGCGCCATGTTTGAGAAAGCCAATGCTCTGAACAAAAGCTCCGCTGATTGGTTATCATCGACCAATGGTAGGAGTCGATCTATTTGCTTCTTTTTGCCGATTTTTCTCGCGATCTCTAACTGCTAACTTGGGGTGATGAAACAGTCACGTATCATACCTCACCCCCCCCAAAATATTTTCTCATCGAAATTAGACGATTTACGGGAATGACCTTTGGTGTTCAAAAACAGCGAAAATCCGCGGATCCGCGGAAAATTCTGATCCCTGAATGAGAACAACTACATCAGGGTGCTTAAACTCATTTCCAACTGTGGCCCAGGAGACAATAGTTCCAGGCTTCGTCTTAAGCCGAAATTTAATGTCAGTGCATTTTGCACAGATCTGATATGAAAGTGACTTCTGTCCTAAATGGTAAACCAGGGCTCCAAAGCACAATAAATTAATTACGAAATACTGCCAGAATTACGCTGCATGTGAGAAAAATCAGCAAAATGTGGGATCCGTTAATTTAAACGCAGTATTTGAATGTCGGCCGGTTAAAAGCCGCTTTGGTTAAAAGCACGAAACTGAGCAAGAGAGAGGGCACACAAACGAGCAATTGAGTTATATTGCAAAGGGTGTTTCAGTTAGTTGTACGTCTTCCCTGCAATATGATTGAATTGCCAATTCCTAGTTTGGCCGATGGTATTTATTCACATCTACACACAGCATATGCATATCATAGATTATTATTTTTAACAAATAAACCAATTTAATTAATTAAATACTTCATTTTTATGCCCAACCTCACCCACGACCTTGCTCCATTGGCCCCCAGGTTTATAGAGTTGGCAACCCCTGATTTTCAGTAAATGAGGTGCAGCAGAAAGGTTTTGGGACTTTTTTGCCCAAGTTTTATGTATTTTAGTTGAAATGATCTGAGCACTTCAACATCCTGCTTAACCAGGAATTTGATGTAGACATCACTACCCTAGATGACCTGCCAATATTTCCCCCGTTACAAGATCTGGACTAGCCCCCAACTTTCTCAGCTTTCTGCTCTCTTAAGAATAAGTGCCCTGTTAACGATAACATCCTTGCCGAGCTGTAAAGGAGGGTAGCTACCTCTATACAAGGACGCTGCACAAGTACATCACCAAGGTCTGGGCAGATAAGAGTATCCCATAACGATGTAAAGATGCCCCTATTGTCACCATTTATAAGAACAAGGGTGACAAGGCTGTCTGTGCCAACAGTAGGGGTATCTCGCTCCTTGCTGTTGCTTGTAAGGTCTTGGCGATGGTGGTTCTTCAGAGGCTGACTAATCACATCACGGAATCAGTGCTGCCTGAATTGCAATGCGGTTCCAGAAACAACCGAAGTACTGGAGACATGATTTTCACAGCTCGTCAGCTCCAGGGAAAATGCAGAGAACAACACCAGGACCTGTTTATGTACAATTTGTCCAAAGACTTCGACCGAGTCTGGAGAGAACTCTTAGGAGATTTGGATGAATTAGCAAGTTTGTTACATCATACGCCAATTCCATAATGTAATGACCGCAAGGGTAACTATAGGAGGACAAGAGACCGTCTCCTTCCCTGTACGTACAGGAGTTAGGCAAGGGTGTGTACTGGCCCCAATACTTTTTAACATCTTCTTTCTGTGTCATTCAGCTTCTCCACGAGGATATTGAGGACAGCAGCAATGTTGGCAATAGTCTAATGTAGCTGCTTCTCAATGCGTGTTCTTATTTGACTTGTGTCCTTGGATTTCGTGAAACATCATCAGTCGTTGCCTGAATACTGTTTTATGAGACATGAACACCAAATGCAGGAATTCCTGGATCGATATTCTTTACAACTCGCTTGATCAAGGTTGCATTAGCCCTTGCTTGCAAATGCTTGGCAATGAAAAATTACCCAAATTAATTTTGTTTTTATGAAGGGAAATATCAAAGAATGTTAGTTAAGATGTACGCACCAATTCATTCCAATTTTTGGGCGGAACATTCTAAAGTATATCTTTAAGATATCTGCAAAACAGTATTGCCTGTTCTTTAATTAAGAACTGAACATACTAGCCCTGAAATTGACTGCATTCAAGTCAATTCATATATATAATCTTTAACTTACCTACAGACTAAGACGTAAAGTCAGGCCATAGGTAAAACTTAAATATACAGATTCTTTTTTCACATCTGTTTGAGTAAAATAAAAAAAGGTATAAATAAACAAAAAAACATCCACTTGAAACATTACTTCATTGCTAAACCAGGGTGTCAAACTAATTTTCACTGAGCGCTAAATCAGCATAATGGCTGCCCTGAAATGGCCTGCTATAACTTATAAATGCAATTTGTATGTAAAATAAATTAACTACTCGTTCATGTACTGATTTTATTACATAATCCATCCACAAACATTACTGTTGTGTTAAAAAAAACTGTCACTACACATATATTTGTTATAGATTAAATACAGAAATACCTCTACACACAAGTTACTCAAGCTAGGAGAAATCCGAGATATGAGATGGTATTTGAGTAAGATTTATGCCCTGTCATGCGAAACAAAATCCAAGTTATGAGAATTTCAGAAATTAAGAATTAGAATATTTATTGTCATTGACAAAAAGACAGAATAAATATACTTAAATATAAAGATCGGGGCTTTAAAGTCATTTTATCATCTTATGTATTTTATCATTGTATATTTATGTTCAATTGCAATTATATTGTGTTTTTAGTGATCAGGAATATGTTTTATAGCTATTTACGTTTAACTTTGATACCTTTGAGAGGCTGGGACCAAATTAATTGGTTTTTGGTTATTTCTTATAAGGACATTTTCTCCATTATATTTATATAAGCCATTCCAGTAACAAACACAAACCGGGAACAAGTTAATGTTGTATGTTGGAGTATCACTGTTTAACAAAATAACAAAATATTTTGGACCTTTTTTGGATAATTTACTAAATATTAATGCCAATATTATTGTTGACCAATTGAATTTACATTTGTATTCTAGAAAAAAATGAAAGAGCAAACTGGACAATGTATGCTTGTATTTGCCATTCAGTTCAGTGCAGTACTACACCATATTCAAACTTTAGATTTATACATCCTATCTTGCTAAATGTCTGTTTTCCCGCCTCGTTGGTTTGACTTTCAGAGGTAAGGCTAATGCCTGCAAATTTACAATAGATACCCTCGATGGTGTGTTCTGACAGTGTCGAGTGATTGCCACTTTGTGTCCTGAATCATTTTTCTGACAGGCAATGAGCTGCTGACACCGAGCCCTCTGTGTTGTTGTTGTGTGTGCAGGATCCCTGGCAGGCTGAACGACAGGCGCACTCTCCTCGGAGAACTCAACTGGATCTTCACAGCTATCACTGATACCATTGCCTGGAACGTGCTGCCCAGAGGTGCGGCTCTACACACATGAACAGATTTGAGATTTCAAATGAATCCACTGCAGAATTTGAAATGAAGCCATCTATAATTTAATGTAACAATGAAGTAAGAGACTTGGTAAAACTGGCAGAAAATTGTCACGGGCCAGCTGGTGAAGCACTTCAGCATAGTCTGAAAGGATTCCTAAAAGGTATTTGCAAATTCTTAAACATGTAAAATGTGATGAAATTGTGAATATCTTATGCATAATTTCTATATTAATATTTCATCAGTATATTCCAATTATTTGCCAACATAATGCCTTTTGAAGACAGCATGTTGAGAATAAACCAAAGGACACGGCAAACCCGTGCTAACACCAGGCTAGCCGATCACAAAACACTAATTGAGTAGCCAGGTTAACCAGGCTGGTCAACTTTGAGAGTAAATTTCTGGAATATTTTGCAAGACATTTGCATAATTGTAGGAATGAACCTTACACGTTTTGTGCTTAATTGAAAAAAGTCTGTTTGAGAATACTTTTAAATGCAGAGTGTGTTTTTTTTTAAATGCCAGCCACACTCTTGAATGAATACTCACTCTTACAAATTAATTCTCATTGTGTGTGCATTGATATTGTTTTCAGGTTGAGGTGTTTGTGGGTCATAGTGTTGTTGATTTTTTAATGTATGTAGATGGGCAGTAACCTGAACAGTTGACTCTGTTGTACCAAATAATTGAATATCATATTTTTAAATTATATTTTTAAAATGGTTTCCAATTGTGTTTCCACTGATCCTCTCAACTCCATCCTTAGTTTGTAACCTCAAATTGACATAAAAAAGACACCAAAATTCTAAATGATCTAGATTTTGTTCTATCAAAAATGTATGAACTTGATTTTAAAATGGATCTTAGATTGTTTTCCCTCCTAATCTCCCCATCCTTTCCACTAGTTTTTAAATGGATACGAAGTTTAAAATGAAAATGAAATATCAAATTAATCTTGATTTATTTTTTTTGTTCGTTTTTATTACCGTGAATAACCTTATTTTCCTCTGATATAATAAAAACAGGACCTATTTTAACGTTACAATTTTTTGTAATAGTGTTATGTGGTCAGTTTTGTAATCTTACTGCCATCTAATACCAATCACAGCTAAGCTAATTTATTTTATTGAATAGAACAGTTAAGAAATATTTATCTATTCTGAGATGCATTATAATTATAACACAAGCTTAAAAAAACCCTACACTTTTACCTGATAATAGCAACTACTTGTTGTTTTTGCCATTTAATCAAATCAGCAAAGTTGAGTAAAGCTGGCCAACACGCATCCACTTCCCTAGAAAGCATCACTTTATCATTTATTTTACCGGCCATAATGAAATGAATAACATTAATAGTATATATACATACATATAATTATATATATATATATATATATATATATATATATATATATATAAAATGTGTATATATATATATATATATATATATATATATATATATATAAAATGTGTATATATATATATATATATAAAATGTATATATATATATATATATATATATATATATATATAAAATGTATATATATAAATATATAAAATGTGTATGTACTGTATTTTCCGCACTATAAGGCGCACCGTGTTATAAGGCGCACCTTCAATGAATGATATATTTTTAAACTTTTTCCATACATAAGGCTCACCCCATTATAAGGCGCTATAAGTGCATGCTGGTTTAAAATCAGGCAATTGTGCAATTTTGTAATTGTAATCCTGTGCAGTCCTTCGAGACATTTTTTTGATTGAGGGTGTCATAAATTAATGTGACTTAACTTGACTTGGCTACAGTAGAGGATGTAGTTACGTTATGCAACCGTTAGATCGTGCCGCGCTAAAGGGAATGTCAACTAAACAGTCAGATAGGTCAGTCAAACTTTATTAATAGATAACAAACAAGCTTTCCACAACTCCATTCACTCCCAAAATGAATAAACAGCCGTTTTATTATTTTCTCTGAGGTAAAGCATTTACAACCAGTTCAGGGTGTCCCCTGCCCACTGCCCGATGATTGCTGGGATGGGCTCCAGCACCCCCGCGACCCTACTGAGGATAAGGGGTTCAGCTAATGAGATGAGATGAGATGTGATGAGATTTTAATTTTTAATACAATGTACTCTTACTTTCAATATCCACTGTCTATATGCAGCACACTTCCAGAGCACACAAACTCCCTGCTCCAGTAACAATGTGACAATGCTGATGGCTGCCAAAGCCTTTTAAACCCTTGGGGCTCAACTGTTAATGAAGCGGCCCACGTCAGGAAGAATCCCAGTAATGAGGCTCTGCTGCTCCCCTAATTCAAATCACCCACACTATTGTCCAACTCTATTATGAGTGCTGTCAAAATATTTGTGATGTTCGTGTGAGGCACACACACATTTGCCAATTCCTTAAAGAAATATTATCTATCCATCCATTTTCTTGAGCATATCTGGGTGCGCAGAAGCCTAAGCAGGAAAGCCGAGACCTCCCTATTACTGCCACTAGCTCATCCAACAGGATCCTGAGATATTCCCAGCCTAGAGATATAGACCCTCCAGCATCTCCTGGGTAGTGCCTGTGGTCTGCTGCCGGTAGGTAATGTCCAAAATGCATACCGAGGGATCATTACCTGGTGTCTGAGTCACCTCATCTGGTTTCTCTCAATGCGGAGGAGCAGCTGTTTTACACTAAGTGACCATGCTTCTCACCTAATCTCTAGTTGAGAGCCACCATGTGGAGGAAACTAATTTCACAACCTTGTATCCAGGTTTTTGTTCTTTTGGTCATGACACACAGTTCTTGACCATAGATGAGGGTAGAAACCTAGATCACCTGGTTACCGTGCGGCTCCTTCTTCACCACTACGGACAAGACTGAACCGATCTGTTAGTCAATTTCCCTCTCTAACCTACCCTCACTTGTGAACAAAACCCTAAGATATTTGAACTCCTTTATTGGCAAAGGGTCTCATCTCATCTGACCTGAAAAGGGTATGCCATCCTTTTCAAATCAGATGAAATGAGAACCATGATCTAAGACTTGATACTGTTCTTAATCCCAACCGCTTCACACTGTACTGTGAATAGCTCAATTGAAAGTTGAATGTTACGGCTTCAGGAAGCCAACAGCACCACATCATCTTCAAAAAGAAATTTAATACTGAGGTCTCCAAGCCAGACCCTATCCATGCCACAACTGCATCGAGAAATTCTGTGCTTACGGGGTAACACTGTCAAATGCTTTCTCAAAAACCGCAGAATGCATTTCGACAAACTAGCTCTTCCACTGCTGCTCCTTATTCCGAGACTTGATGTCCTGACATATCCTCCTCTTCAGTATCCCTGAATAAACCTTAGCAGGGAGGCTAAGTAATTCCCTTGCATTTAGAATACAATCTCCTGCCCCCCTTCTTTTAATGGAGGACCACCACTCTCGTCTGCCAATCCAGGTGTACTGTCCCTGATATCCTTGTGATCTTGCATATGTGTATCATTTATGACACAACATCAAGAGCTTTAATGAACTCTGGGGCATTACTGCAGAGGAGCTTTTTGACTTTTTAAGATATGAGAGCCCACCTCTGAGTCCCCAAACACTGCTTCCACACATGCGTGTCATGGAATTGAAATGTATTTTTTGTTAAAAAGAAATTAAAAAATAAGGACAATTCTTTGAAACACTGGGAGGTGTTCCGGGCATGTCCAACCGGCAGGAGGCCCCAGGGGTGACCCAGGACACGCTGGAGAGACTATGTCTCTAAGCTGGCCTGAGAATGCCTCGGGATCCCGTCGGATGAGCTGGAGGAGGTGGCTGGGGATAGGGACGTCTGGGATTCCCTTTTAAGGCTGCAGCCCCCGCGAACCGACCATGGATAAGTGGAAGACAGTGGATGGATGGATGGACAATTCTTTGAAATGGCAAATGTTGAACATTTGCAAATTTTAAGAATTTTTCTGATCTTATAAATGTATGTTTAATTCCTCAAATGAAAATAATTACAATATCATATCAGTTTTGCTTATTTTAGGTATTTTTAAGTAGAGAAATTACTTAAAAATCTAGGAACACGGGAATATAATACTAAAAAAAGGGTGAATGTGTCTGCCAATGTGTAGAATGCAAAGTAAAACAAAGCACATATAAAATCAGTCTCTTTTATCGTTATCAAAGAAAATGCAGTTATTGGATCGATATCTGTGGAAAATATCGTTCTTTCCCATTTCTTTAAATGCTGTGGTTGTTTCTCCCCGGCTTGATATCTCATATTTTTAATGGGTTTTCTATGTTGTTTCTTTGTAGATTTATTCCAAAAGCTGTTTCGTCAGGACCTTCTGGTGGCCAGCTTGTTTCGTAATTTCCTATTAGCTGAGAGGATAATGAGGTCATACAACTGTACTCCAGTCAGCAGTCCTCGTTTGCCTCCAACATACATGCATGCCATGTGGTAAGACACACTAAAACAGCTCCAGAATGCATGCTAAAAGGGAAAAGATAAAAAAAAGTGCTCATTTCTCCTTTTTCTTTTCTTGCTGCAATAAATGACGAAATATGTTCTTGATTAGACAAGAGGTACTCAATGGCACTATCGACATTTTATGATTCTGCAGAGTAACTTTTTTAAAGGCCTTGCAGTGATATAAATGCCACAAGCCAAAATTTAATGACACTCATTTTTTAAAAAGAGAAATCCACCCAAATATGGTACTAGACTGCTTGATGCAGTGAACAAGAAGTGTTAGAATGGCAGGGAAATACGATGTCCTTCTTCAGTAAATTGATTTAGATTTTAACAAAATTAATGGGATTGGTTAATTTAAGGATCAACATGAATACACAATACAGCCAGTACTTATTTAACAGGTCAGATAAAATAATGGTAAAACATTAACAATAATTTGTTGTGCACATTTAGTGACAATCACTGCAATACGGAAACCTTAATTGGTAACCTGTTCTTCAAACAAAATGATTCAGCTCCTTCCACGTGTGCTCACTTCATATTGAGCAACCTGTTTTTAGCCATTTTTGCACATTTCCTAAGTGCTTTTTGGGGTCTGTGTTTTGGGTCACGTATTTGTCAAGAGTACCTTGATTGACTTTACGTTTCATTGCTAGCTGGGCAACAGGTTCATAACCTACTGGTTAAATCTAATATAGGTATCGTTGATACAAAGAAAAAAAACCTATAAAAAGGGTAAATCAGCAAAAAAGAATAAAAAAAAAACTTTTGATGTTGATAGTTGGTTTTGACCAAAGCATTATGAAGATTCACATAAAAAAAAGATAAAATAAAACATTTCAGTCTTTTCCAAGTCCTCCTCCCAACAATATTTTCACAATTAAGCTGTATATTATGTTCATATTGTATGAATTATAATACTGTTATGTGACTTTTGGATGTTCATACATCCCTAGGAACTAGTGCCAAGACTATTTGCTTTTGATTAAAATGTGTATTTTTTTTGGATACAGTAATCCCTTCTTTTTCACAAGGATAGCGTTCCAAAAAAGTGCCGCAATAGTCAAAACCTACGAAGTAGAAACATTTATCCATTTATTACAAATCAGTAACGTAACACACATGACTAACGAAATAACAACTATAGATCCACAAATAAAAACACAGAACAAAGAATTGCAGTTGAATGAATTATTTTTTGTTGTCATTAAGAATCGTACAACAAAAATGGAGAGTTTCTCCTTTCAGTGTGAAATAAAGCAATGTAGAGATCCGCCGGCTAGCTTTATGCTAGCATTAGGGATCCCCAGGTTGTGCCAGGTCTCCATGATGATCAAAATACGAGAGTCTCCCACCAGTTGTAGCTCCAGGTCATCCGTTTCATGGGTATTCGATCTGGTGTTTGTGCGATACAGGCTCAGATGATGTGGCTCGTGATAGTTGTTACGTAGCTGCAGCTGTAGGCTGGACTTGCAGCCCTTCTATTGGTTTCTCTCCCGACGCCGCCTCAGTCTTTTCCCAAACCGATCACAATCCACAGAGCACCCATCATTTATTTGCGCTCTCCTGATTTTCCTCAGAGTTCGATTTAATTGATGAATTTTCTCAATAACCACTAAGGAAGCACAATACTTGTTTAGATAGATACATTAAGGTTGCAGTGTTCTTAAATATTTTAAATAAACCTACGTCAGTTTAGTTTGCTGATTTTTGAAACGCCTCGCAACCTTCTTAACAAGCCTCTCCAATTGAGCCCACACAAATGATGTTGGCTCAATTAATATTTTCTTTTTGGAAATTCATCAGTGTCTTACTGCAACCGCGTGCATCTATGTTCTGAATCAGTGTCCATGACCCTAAAATGACACCTAAATCTGAATGCTACGGGAGAGGTTTTCATCAAAGTGTGGATGGTGCCTAAAGGGACATGCCGCCTGACACCAACCCAAACACACACACACACTTCTTTTTTGGTACCACATAAACCGACTTGCACATAAAGTGAGCCCCTTTTCCTCTTTTTTTATCACCAATACCTTTTTGAACTGAAGAAAAATCCGCTGTTATATTACCAACTTTTGGAAAAAAAAGTTTTTTTCATCTAATCAATATTATTTAATCAAATTTTTAGAATGGTAAATGGTCTGCATTTATATAGCACTTTTCAAGTCAATGAAGACCTCCCAAAGCGCTTTACAATGTGCTTCACACTTACCCATTCACACACTCAAACAAAAGATAGCATTGATCACAACAACCATGTCAATGTTTATTTTAACAGAAAATAAATGGGTACTTTGTCCAGGGTTGCAAGGTTCTCTATAACTACCAGATCAAAATTTCCCAATTATGTGTTACCTTTTCCAACATACATTTTTTCTTCCTTTCTATTTCAAGAATAGTTGTCATTAATAATTTAGTAACTTCATGTATGATTTATCTGATATATTTAAAAACATCAGAGGTTACTTTTTTGTTAATTTTGTTACTTATTCAATGGATCAAATTTAAAACAAAGGAAATAATATTAGAGAGGTATTTAATAAATAACTTGTTTCTAGAATGTCATATGAATACATTTTGAGTGTGAATAACATACAAGTATCTCTGAAATTACCACAAGAAACTTTGAAACCAAAAACCTTTACATGAACAGATTTAGTCAGCCCTTTTACTTGCGTGTCTAGACTGCGGCATAGCAGACATTTGTGGTATCACAAGCAGCACACAGTTGCCATTTTCTTTTTCTATGTTTATGTACATAGTGTTGATGGATTATGTAAGAAGATAAGTCATTATGATGAAGAATTTGAAAACAAACAGACTGTAGAAAAAAAAGTATGTATGATTACAAGTGTTATTGTGGAAAAGTTATTGAACCAAACATCCATCCCACGTGGATATGAATAATCAGGTGTGTTTTCTTTTCACTTGATAGATGAGCACACTTCAACTGTATTTTAGGCAATGTTTTGGCCAATATGTGTCACAGTTCTGGTAGTGGCCTTTACGTTGTATCTACCCTCAGGAAGGATCTTTGATTGTTCACTGAAAGGTTTGCAAAAATGACCATGTCTGAGAGGTCCCTGCTGTCTATACACACTTTTAACAGGCAGACCCTCTGAACCTATTCCTGAGTTTTTTTGCTCGAAACACCCCTCAAACTATTTTAATGTTTAACAAAAGAAATGTGTACTATAAATTATGAGCATGTTTGACCTAAAAGGCCATGCAAAACTACTTATCACCATCATGGAAGGAGTGGGAATCCACTGATCAATCTTCAGTGCTTGGTGATTGTTACATTCGAGCTTCGTATATCTTGTCTTAGACATGTACAGTCTTGTCACATTTCCATTGCTCCCCATTCCTTCCTTCTTCCTTTTCTCAGTCATTGGATTGGCTGTTCGCTCAGTCCATAACTTATCGTAAAGACGGCTAAAAGGACACAAGAAATAAGGTCAAGTGAAGAGCTATGTAAGGTGCATTTCAAAAAAGATTTTCCAGATTTAAGTGGAGTACATCTTTTCATTCATCCAACTGCTTACATACCTATGCCTGCTAAATTTGAGCAATTGGCAGGCGACCCCTTGGACTGGTCACCAGCCAATTGAAAGAAGTGAAGTTCAAATCACATTTTTTTTTAAATCGTTAGCACTTTTTATACAATAAAGTTTAAATTGCTCTATAATACTTCAAACCCCTTAGCTTGTAATAAGTTCTCTGATCCCTTAACCACCTGAGTCATCAGGTTACCATTGAGGACGCAACTCTGAGCAGCTTTCTCCACTGCTGATAATTCCTGGCCTGAATGTGGGTTGTGACAAAGTTGGCACCAGTCCATTCTTTCATGTTGTCGGCCCAGTTCCTTTTTTTGTTTTCGTCTCCTATTGCCTCCTTGGACAGTGCCCTGGAGAATTGCCCATTCCTGATGGTATTGTGACGTGACCATATCACTGCAGTTTTGTCTTCGCACAGTTGACAAAAATTCTTTGTGGGTCCAATGTGTCCTTATGATGTTGTTGAGCAGCATTTCGTTTGTCACATGGATTATGTAGCTGATGCCAAGGAGTTTCCTTACGTATCACAACTCAATGGCCTGGCTTTTTCTTTTCCCACTTTGCTGTGAGAGTCCTTGTCTCACTAGTGTAGAGGAAGGTGGAAGTAACAAGCGTTTGCATGAGTTGGATCTTTGATTTCACTGATGGGTTTAAGTCTGGCAAGTGTGGCAGTGGTTTGAGATATCTTCGCCAATGATTTCTGGTTCTGACCTCTTTTCTGATGTGCCGGCTCAATTATATTTATATTTGGTGATGAGTTCAAGCTCTTGTTGGTTGATGATGATGTTGTTGAAGAAACCATGGGGGGTATTGGTCATTAGCTTTGTATTTTTATGTACTGATTTCCATCCCATCCTGGACTGGTGCTTTGTCCAGGTAATTGACCTGATCTCTGAGTTCCCTGTCATGGCCTGCTAGTCTGGCAATATAATCAGCAACACAAATTTGTCTTGTATTGTAGCAGCATTGTGTTGGATTCCACAAGATCAGACAATTTTAGGATTTTAGGTTGTAGTATTTCTCTTTTTTTGTAACAAAACAAATTTCTGAAGAATAACTTGAATATGGCATTACCCAGAGAGCAGTACAGAATGTGTCAGGATTTCTGGTTAAGAAGACACGTTGCTTTCATCAAAATCGGGATGCTTTTTGAAAGCTTTGATGTGATATGTTTGATATGTGGTTTCCAGCAAATTTTGTGATCAATAATCAGTCCTTGGAAATCAATCTCATTTACTTCTTTTGTTCTATGATGACAATATTTTTTTGTGTTTTTCTCAATTTTCCCAACAGTGCTTTTCAGAGTCCCAACAACTTCAAACTTTTTTTTTCTGTTAAAAGAAGTACTTACTATTGCCCTGCAATTGTCTGGCAACGAGTCTGGGGTCTCTTCGGCCTACTGCCCAATATCAGCTGGGATGGACTTTATCTCCCTCGCGACCTTGATAACGCTTGCAGTTTAGAAAATAGATGGACGATGCATCGTCTTTGTAAGACCTAAACTAACATCTAATTGGAATTAAACCAGCGACCCTTAGGTTACCTTGTGTCTGCTAAATACACTGACCCACATAGCCCCATACTATACTTAGTCTCTCCTTATAAGAAAACCTGGTATAGACACTCTACCCTTTCTTCCTTGACACAAACAGTTCTCCGACTATTGTATTGTTTTGTCTTCTATAAACAAATCCTTACACCCTCCCACTCCTTATCTGTCTTGTGTTGAAGAGCAAAGAAACTGTTCTTGCTGTTTCTGTTAGATTGTTGTGTAACATAAAATCTATCGTTCTAAAGAATCCTCAGTTTCTCTGCGCTGATTGTTTTTCTTCTAGCTTACAAGTCTATATTAGCTGCGTGTGAATATTAGTATGATTATGGCAGCAATTATTGCACTCCACTGCACTGCAGCAAATGCAGTATTTAAGGACCCGGGAATAATGATGAGGCTGTGAAGAAATAAAGACTGAGAGAACAATAAATATGAAAGGGCCACAGATAAAAGGCCACTCGAATAATAAAAGTCGAACCAGAACTTTGTAGTGTAAGGACACTAAAAGGAGCCTGTTAAAATAATTTTGAGGGTTTTTGGGTTTGTGCTCATGCCCGCACACATCCAGCACTTGTTATTGAAATGGTGTTGTACTGGATGCATCAAAAAATCCAAGGCTGATTAAGTCCATGTGGACAGTTAAAGTGTGGGTGGGTTTACAAATGTGGGCGTGTGTGTTACTGCACCACACTCTGCAGGCAACAGTGACAAGTGCTTAGTCAGCCACCAACTGCTCCTGTATACTCTTCTGTTGACTGCTGTCCTTATTTCACATGCACCATGCATGAGCAAACGCTGACAGTTTTTGGTGATGAGCTGCGTTTTGATATTGGCAGCCATTACCTGAGTTAAGGCTTTACATTTTTGGGGGCTCCATACATACTTAGGGTTTTGTTTTCTTTGTTCCGTTATGGCTCTTTCATTATTTCAAGTGGCCGAATTCTCCACTGAGCAATACAAGATAGATAGATAGATAGATAGATAGATAAATAGATACTTTATTCATCCCCGTAGGGAAATTCTCACTTCCAGCAGTCTACCCCGTTGTTAATTAACAGATGAACATGATGCCCTAGGGGTGCTTGTAGCAAAGTGGATGACGTCACGCCAGTCCAAAAATTCGACATCCCTGCGGCAGATAGAAAACTTTTCTTTGTGAAAATCCAGGGATACACCACCTCGTGTTAGCAAGTCCGCCTCCTCTCCGATTCCCCCCGGCTTTCGTGTCTCTGTTTAATCTAATGGTGAAAGATCACACAGTGTCCCTTTAAGTCAGATCAGTAGCCAATGTATAGTTGGTTAGTGTGTTGGGTGGTTGGATCCCTTAACCAATAGGGGCGTAGGGGCACCATTTCCTGTGGCGCATCTTGGCCAAGTACAGCCTGGTGGCACCCATACCTCTCTAGGCCAAGCCAATGTATACAGGTAAATTATTATTTTGAATTAGCAGAGTGACTGTGGTGCTAGCGTAGAATGCATTTAAATTGAATTTAGTTGTATTAAACTATTTATTTGTAAAAATTTGAGTTTGTATGAATGTTAGCTTTTCTTTTTTGGTGTGTATAAATGTTTTTTGGAAAGCTATGGCTAAGTTTGCTCACAGATGTGTCGCATGTGTGGATCACACTTCAATGTATGAGGCTCAGGTTATGGGTGACAGGTGTTTTTAGGAGCATGGGGTCCATGTGTGACTTTTGGAGGAAAATTACATCTGCGTCCAGGCGGGCTATGATTGACCTGCAGACATTTTTAATCCTCATATTGAGGCTGAGGAGGATGTACTCCGTCATATCCTGAGGCTGCAGTTCATCCTTATTCTGCCGCTGATTATCAGGCACCATTTATATTCTGAGGTGGTTTAATAATTGCTCTCTGAAGATTAACTGGAGCTATGTGTGAAGGTTTGCTACTCAATTCCATTAGGTGATGTATCAGCTATGATAAAGATGAGCTTAAATAAGATATTTACAGTAGCATACTCCAGAGGCTGAAAAAGCCATAAAAAGACCGGTAATAGTTTTTTTGGCAGCATTTAACAGCACACTGGAATATAGGGAAGATCTTAAGCCCGAGCCTGAACCAATGAAAATGGGAAGAGGCAGACGTACCAAAGCTGCTAAAGGTGCCCAAGTTCTGTTGCATAACGTTATGAATTAGTTATGAATAGTGTGAGTGGTGGGGCTTTGAAGGGGATTAAAGGCTCCTGGATGCCCTCTCTTGGTACCCTGGCTAAAAATGTTAAGTGCACGATTACATGTATGTGAGGAAAGGAAATGTAAATGTTTTTTATGTGATCTCTCTCCAAGGCAAGCATGGGACCTGGCAGTGGATATCTGCTTATCTCAACTGCCGACCATAATTGAGGAGGGGACTGCATTCAGAGTAAGTGTGTGTGTTTTCTTTAATATTCTGGAACAGGGGTCTCCAATGTGGTGCCTATTTCCGCCAGGGTGCCCCCTAAAGACGGCTGAGGTGCCCGAAGACCTGTTTTGAAAAGGGCTCACCAGTGCTGGG
This sequence comes from Urocampus carinirostris, assembly GCF_059441175.1. Classification (NCBI taxonomy): domain Eukaryota; kingdom Metazoa; phylum Chordata; class Actinopteri; order Syngnathiformes; family Syngnathidae; genus Urocampus; species Urocampus carinirostris. Next base: position 36,315,520 of record NC_142356.1, on the reverse strand, counting down.
GCATAGAAATTGTCTTGTATAATGATTTTTTAGTTGAGTGAGTCTTTGTAATCCTATTACTGATAATTAACCTGTTGATAACATAGTAAAAATATATTAATAACATACGTTTTTATTAAATTGATGAGTAAATGGGTGCCCTTTGCAATAACAAGTAAAAAAAACACATGTTAAACTGATATTTCAACTACTCTGATATACGTCAAACACAGCTGCTGAAGCTGACCTTGCATACATGATAGTGACAAGCACAACAATGTATAGGCCTGTTTTATATTTGGCGCGAAAGAAAAGAAGGCTGTAGTTCGAGGTGGGAAATATGGCTAGCATATTATGTTTAAATAAAATGAAATCACAATTTTGTCAAGATCATTTTTAAGAAAACTTCATCAGTTACGCTTTAGACATTAAATTGGCCATCCTGAAAAAAAGATAATAAACAATCGTAGAGCTGTAGCTTTCTAAAAAAAAGGCACTTTGATCTGGGTTTTTCCCATGTTCCAGGGCACGACATTCATCACCCTTCTTGGGAACAGCTTTCCATCCTCATTTCCTTTGTTCCTCAAGCTTGGGCTAAAATCACTTTCCAGCCCTATGAGTGAACCACTGAGAACTATTGAAGAGCTGTTCCCTCTCCAAGTCTTTATCACCCCGCGTCTTGAAAATATTAGCTTTTTGCATTTAGCTGCATAGTATCTTTTAAGGTATCACATAATCTCACCCACTGATAACAAACATCTGAGTCACTCCAGTGACCTGATTGGCCATGCTATAAATGATAACATACATGAACAGAAACTCAATGCTTACACTAATATAGTACACAACTTTCTTGTGTAGGGACCTATTAAGCTTTGATTAGTTTTAAATCAATCCAGGCTTCCTGCCGCGCGGCATTGATACTTCCCTTTGACATCCATCAACCGTCGTTAACTGTCGTGATTCTTACTGCAGCATTAACCCTCAGCGGGATCAAAATCCCTCAAGCTACCAATCAGTCAGGCACACGCTACCATGGCAGAGGGGGAGATACGGAAAAGGTGATCATGATAGGATCAGGATTTATGTCTCTACTGCATTGCGTTGTCACTCCCTGGCTCATGTGTCAGGGTTGTTATGAAGTGATGACTTAGTCACTGCAGACTCACAATTTATGCATGGTCGTGTCTTTCTGTGTGTGCGTGTGTGTGTGTGTGTGTGTGTGTGTGTGTGGCTGTGTGTGTCCACAGCACAGTCCTTTTTTTGCAGAACAACTGACAGCGTTTCAGGTGTGGTTGACAATGGGCGTAGAGAACCGGAATCCTCCTGAGCAACTCCCTATTGTATTGCAGGTATGAACACAGTCCTTCAAAAAGAGAAAATAATATTCCGTTTCCATACAAGAATGGGAGGAGTTGGGGAGTTTTATCACAGTCTAATACATATCCTAATACAATAATACCTTGCTGTATCACGGTTTACTTTTTGTGGTTTTGCTACTTTTGGACTTTTATTGTGCATTGCGTTCTGGAATCAAATCGAATCAAATGTATTTGTTAAGCACGTTTGGTGCTAAAAATTGCCACTCAAAGTGCTGCATACAAGAAGACAGTAAAATCACAACTAAGATACCCAATCCCGACAACTCATACACATGCGCACACAATGGTTGAAATACAATAAGAACAAAATAAGTAGTGATAGAGATCAAATACGATTACTGTAAGGCACAGACTAGCCATTTGAGGAAAGGGACCTGAGGGAGGCTTATCCACACTGATAGGGATGGCCTCAGGATTTTCAGCCTTTGAACCACATCCTACCAGTGTGGTACCCCCAAATGAGAAAAACACAGAAATATTAAAATAGAAAAGCAAAATACAAACTACTGCAAAAACAAAAGTATGGAATAAAAGTAAAGTATTTTACAGTAAAAGATGGGAAGTTAATCAGATAAAAAAAATTAAAAGCCATATTAAAGAAGAGAGTCTTGAGCCTCCTCTTGAAAATATCAAGGGGCCCTGCAGACCTGATGTCTGGTTGGTTAAACAAAGTAATATGCTTTCTATCACCAACAGATTTGGACTTCTCTTCCTGATAAACTATGGAGCCACAAGCAGCTTCCTGCTGCTTTTTAAAAAATGTATGATCATGGAACAATCTGTTATGTGCTGGACAAACCCGTAAAGCAAATGCAGTTTACCATATTGTCCCTTTTTCTAGCGACAAACTATCATGTATAGTAAGGTGGTTTGTGTCTTTAATCTATAGAGTTGTGCAATAAAAAATAAAAAAAAAATTAAATTATATTTGGATGTACAGAAGATATTTGTAAAAAAAAAAAGTTTAGAATATGCAGTACTTATATTGCATTTGTTCTGGAGTACGGTAAATACAAATAAAAAAATAGAGGTTTCGACTTGGTACTTGGTTGTTTTTTGTTTTTTTTACTATTGGTGGACGTTTTTGTAAATTAATCCAACCGCCCCCCCCAAAAAATAACAACAAAAAAAAAAAACAACAAAGAGATTATCTGGACTTTGACGGTGGTGCAATACCAAAATATGATGTCTTTCCTCCCTTTATTTTAGACATAAAGTAAAAAAATTGACTAAAACCACAAAACTGTTTTGAGTTTATTTGATGAAATACTCTACATGAATAACATAATTTAACTGTGAAATGACTATCATAACTCATTACATTTGGTAACTGTTACTGAATTTTTCTAATATTGATTTGTGTTTATTTTAAGATAACATTTCTTTTATCAATTCATTAATTGTCTATAATAAAAATTCTTAATGATTTTTAAAAAACAATATGTAGACCATATTTAGGCCCAATCCCATTACTTCCTTTTTCACTTACCCACTCTTTCTTGTTTATCTTTCATCTTCCTTCTTCCACTTATTTGATAAGAGCAAGGGAAACAATACTCTGGCAAAAAGGAACGTACTTCCAGTTAACCACATCATCACTTTGAGCTCCGCTTCTTGTAACGTAACATACTACAATTGTTCATTCCTTTTTCTTTATTTCACTTGTTTTAAATCAGTAAGATTGAAACTAATTGCATCAATAATATGTCATGTTGAACTAAACATGTCGCCAGAAAAGTACTTTGCTTCACTCTTGTTTATTCTTCCTCATCTTCTTACAACAACCTACTGTGTTTCTTCTTGTCTATGGCCCCCTCTTTATAAATCTACGTTCTATTGCACAACACAACATGAAATCATACATATCCATTCCCTCCCATGAATAATCCCAACTGGTCACTAATGCTGAGAGAGGGAGAAGCTTCGTGAAATTGTGCTTGTGTCCCTCACTTTTCCACCTCACTCTACACTTTGTGGAAGGTTGTGACTTCCCCTTATCTTGAAAGCACTTAGCTCAAGTAAGACGTAGACTTGAGATGAATGGGGTAAAATGGGATTGAGCTTTACTTTAGAGTCTAAAGGTACACTTCCAGTAAGTACATTTTTACAATAAATTGTTCTAGCCTTTTTGCACATATACCTCTAAGCAGGGCTTGCGTAACATTTCAATTTGTCGTTAGATTAGACAGAATCCATAAGTAAAAAAAGGAACGTTCCATTGCCAGGAACCCATCCCTGAAAATGATGGACTTGAGTCCACCATTGTGGAAATTGAGTTTTCACAGACCTCATTCTTCCACTATACACGAGGCTCCTGCTCCAGCTCATTGCATCTTGATTGAACTCATATATCAGCGAATGTAACTATTGTGGCAGTACTTTGTGCACCATTACTGTACTCTTTGAATTTTCCTCCTGAGCGTTAGATATGTGCAACGGGAGCAGTCAAAGTTTCTTCAGGAGAGCGTAGCTACAAAACCAAAGTGTCCTAGTTGTTCCCAAAGTTCTTACAAATTTTAATTCCCTAATCATTGTGACAGAAGTACCTTGCATACCGTGCATCAACAGTTAGATTTTTCTCTTCCCATCCCACCTGCTCATACAGCTGTTGTGATGTATTATATCACAGCACAGTGGCAGTATGCTGCTGTTCGCGTTGAATGGTAATTTCCTGCTGACTAAGCCCTCTCTTAGCACTCCTGCCAGGACGTGTTAAAAGCTGTGGGAAAAGCCAGACTGATTTGCTTGAATTGCGTGTTTTGTGGAAGCTAATACAAAGGTGACGGAGGAGAAAAAACAGCAGGAGCAAACAGTGTTACTCATTCTTATGTGAGCTAAGGCACACTTTTTTCAATGAATACATTTTGCTGCACACTGCCTGTATAGTGTTTCATGAAATAAACAATAATAATAAAATAACTCTTTTATCTTTCCATATTTTCCCTACAACCAACCATTGCTTTTCCTGGTCTTGCAGCCCTCTTTGTACTAATATAAGTTTCTGATTCTTATTTGAGCTAAGGCACACTTGTTTCATTGAATACATTTCAAAGCATACTTCCTGTACAAAAGGTTTTTAAAATACAATTAAAATTTAAAAAAAAAACATTTGTTGAATTTAATGAAAAATACATTATGTGATTTGATTTTGTATATTTTAAAATATTCAAGGTTTCTTTAACATTTAAATTGCCAAAACAGGCAATGTATCCTGATTTGAAACGTCACCAAGCACTGTGCTTCACTTGTTTATACTTTATTTCTCTCACAGCCAACTACTGCCTTGTCCTTGACTTGTCTTACAATAGTCATCTACGTGCCATAACACAACATTATTAATATTTCTTATTCTTATTTGAGCTAAGGCGCACTTAAATAATTAAATACTTTCTAAAGCACACTCCTCGTATAAAATGTGTAAACAAATAATATTAAAATAAAGACATTTCATGAAAATTGTAATATTTTAAATAACATTGAATATTTTACAATTCTTTAGGTATTTTAATATTTAAATTGTCAAAACTGGCAATTGAAGTATAACCAAACACGCACTGTGCTTCACTCTTTCTTATTCTTCCTCACTTTCCCCACAAATGTCCTATAAATTGCCTCTCGCAGCCCCATTCGTAGGAATCCATGTTCCATAAAAATATAATAAATAAAAAAACATTATCAAAACTTGCTTTTTATTTAGTAAAATAAAATAATTCTTACATAATTATACAAATACTTTTAAGATATTTTTGCAGTTTAAGCTTAAACATCTTTTTCCAACTAAATTATTTACCAAAAAGATATACCTTGTAATCCTTTATGAGCTGATCATTTCTCAATGTAATGCAACTGAGGGTGAGCAACATTGTACGATATGGTATGTGAAAGATACTTTAGTTCGTCCATATACTTGAACCAGTCTTCCCTTGCCTCCTTCTGTGCAGGCAGTGGTCACGCTTGCTTGGTTTATGTCACAGAATATTCTAATAATACATCATGCTTTGGTAGGCGTGTGCCTGTGTGCAAATACGCGTGTTGTCCATATGCTGGTTCCCACGCACGCTGTGGGACACTTACTCCGGACCTTTCAATGCTCACAGAACAATCAAAGCTACTCACTAGAGAGATGATGTGTGGATTTTAGGACAAATCATTTATTGAAGATAATACTTGGCTTGGTGGGAATGTTGTGCATGCTGCTTGTTTTAAGACAATAATGTATTTGTTGTCTATTGATAATCTGATTCAAGAAGGCAGCCCAATCAACAGTTTGAGTTAGCAAGCGTGGCTTGAGGCCAGAATGGTAGTTAAAGCGGAGGTCTAGCCATCTGTTTCCCTCCGCTGGCTCGGCCTTTCTGCTTCTCTTGCTTATTTTTGTCCTCCTTCTGTTGCTCTGGAACAGGTATTCATAATATTGACCTCTGTTTTTTTATTAGGTTCTTCTGAGCCAAGTGCATCGACTCAGGGCGTTAGACCTTCTTGGATGTTTTCTGGACCTTGGACCATGGGCTGTTAGTCTGGTGTGTGTAAAGCTTATACTTTTTGTTAATTACTTTAAAATGACACTGCGTAACAGTTGAAAATGCACAGAAATTAAAATTTTAGACTGAAACCGAAAATGGTAAATGCTTGGCCAAAACATTCTCTCTCCCCAATAATGTATTAAAAAAAAAAAAAACGGCTATTTTGCACTGGCTTGCTTGAAAAGAAAGCACAACAGAAAAATGTGAATTACTTTTTGGATTAAATCTTCCTGCTGGATGAAGTTAAACTAAAATGAAAATAACACAAGCAAGTTCATTCTACAGTAGTACTTAAGTAAAGTTGCAGCTTCCGATCAAAAAAAGTACGTTGAGTTTCCTCAATAAAAAATGTCTCCCTTTTTTTAGAGAACTACATTTTCTGCACCTAAAAATCCCAAATTGGCCAGATATTTGAAAGTACACCTCATAACCCGGTGCGCCTTATATACAACAGAATACAGCAGGGAGGAAGATTGGAAGTGGTGCATGCAGTGATTTTTAGTATGTGTTACCCTACAAAGTATTTACGGTAAAATCAAATCGATAAACATAGCTGAACTAAATTGCAGAACATTATATGCTATGCTTATCGAACCCGTGTAAAGTGCCGACATACAGCCAATAAACCACCATTAGTACAAATGACCAACGGCAAGGCAATAGACCTTATGTTATGAAAAATATTTGATAAAAGACTATTTTATCGGGGTGCCTCTTATTGTCTTATGCGGCTTTTAGTGCGGAAAATACGGTACTTATTTATAGGAAATTTTAGCTTTTGATTGTCAAGAGACTAAATATTGACTGATAATGGAACTAGTGATAGTAATGATGTGGGAGTAGACGAGTTACTCTTGCATATTCACCAAAGTAAAATTATATTTATAATAATGGTAAATTAAACTTTCTTCTTACATAGTTTAGCACCATCGACTTGCACGAAAAAGTGCAGACTGAAACATAAGCAGCTGCATCGTGCACTAACTCACCCCTGATTAAAGCTAGCTTCCCAAGGCTCGCCTCACATTTGACCTGATATCAACATGTTTTTGTTTTTTTTTTCACCATTTGGGTTTTTTTATTTTAATTGGGCCGAAACCAAAAATGCTCTTTTCAGTTATTTTCTGCCCTAAAACTTTCAGTGCAGAAAATTTGATGCATCCCTATTAATTGTTGACCACTAGATGTTGCTGGATCATAGAATGGAGCTTAAGCCTTTAAACAAGTCACATTACAAAGGCCCAAAGTATAGCACTTTGCAAAATTTGTGAGCCTTGCTCCAGATCTTACCTTGGGTGAGAGATGAATTTCAGCTATCACAGCGATTAGAAATTGTGTTTGTGTGTTTCCAGGCTCTGTCTGTTGGTATTTTCCCGTATGTGTTGAAGCTGCTACAGAGTTCGGCCAGAGAGCTTCGGCCACTGCTGGTTTTCATATGGGCTAAAATCCTGGCCGTGGACAGTGTAAGTCAGTATTTTTCAACCTTTTTTTAAGCCAGGGCACGTTTTTTTACATTGGAAAAATTTCGCAGCACACCACTAACCAAAAATTTTATTAAATGACACTGAACAGTATGTTTGATTACAATATAATTTATAATACCCACAGTTTTTACAGCACAGACACTTGATAATGACATAATATTTGCAGAAAATGATTCATAAATGTTTTATAAAAAAAAAAATATTTTAAAAAGTGACATTGGATAACTTCTAACGGCACGATTTCTTACGGCACACTAGTGTACCGCGGCACAATGGTTGAAAATGACTGGTGTAAGTTATCATAATAATAATAATAATAATAATAATAATTTCCTTGTATTGTCATTCTGTGTAACAATGTACACAGAACGAAATGTCGATTACACCTGACCCGTTGTAGCGAGCCGATGCAGCCGCAGACAACAGAGGGCGCCGCCGACCACTTTTTAAGTCTTAGGAATGACTCGGCCGGGGCGCGAACCACCGACCTCCCAGTCTCAAAGCGGGCGCCTTACCATCTAGGCTACCATACTCAAGAGTCTGTAACGGTTGGTCTTTGGACTTGTAATGTAATTTTGCGTCTCATTTAAATAAATTTGGGGGGTTTCTGAATTAGGTTTTTGTACCATTCACAGGCGCTGATAAATACACATGTATAATTAGGAATGTTCAAAATTAGCATATTTATTAGTATCATAAATATTGAGAAGGAGATACAATTGTTCTTAGGCCTGCATTAGGGTAGCTTTATTTTTTTTAAACTAGTTTTAAAAAGTATCTATACATTTTTAAGTTCGGAATGCATTTGTCTGTCAATGACATAAAGCAGGCCTTTTCTTATGGAAAGGGAACCATGTTATGAGGATCACCATTTCTATCGAGGCCAGAGTACTTCGTAGCGCAGGCATAATCACATATTTTCCCCAACCAGTACCTCGTTGAACTAAATTGTTGGGGAACAAAAACGCTAAGTTCGACACAAAGGAAGTGACTCATAAATTATCACCCAGCCCTTAGAGCAGGGATGTGAATCTCAGGTTGGCCCTCTGGCCAGATCCAGAATTTTTGTTCTCATGCAGGCCAGACCAGTTAAAGAAAGTCAACCTAAAATGTTTAGCATACCCTAGTTTTTTAGTATTGTGCTTTATCATTCAGCCTACTTTAGTAGCCTCCACTACATATTATAATCATGGATGACAAGGGAACTTCTCTAAGGCTAACACATTTATTTACAAACAATGGAGAAAATGTTTTAATGTTTGGCAATGAATGTGTAAACAGGTTTATTTTAACAGTTAAGTGAAAGCAGTTTAAAACCTGAACAGACTCGCAACACTATACCACTATACCAACTCAAGTGGAAGCTATGAAAAAAAATATATAATTTTTGCCTTAATGGTCGGACTGGTTTGAAATGAATAAAAAAGTTATACAAAATAAATGTTTTAGCATTGCATAGGCAATAAGCGTACAGTATATCAGATCGAACTATTAGCCTCGAAGTATATTTACTGCTTGCTTGCTCCTCCTTGATCTGCTACCTTATCGTGGTGGAGGAGTTTGTGTGTCCCAATGATCCTAGGAGCTATGTTGTCGGGGGCTTTAAGCCCCTGGTAGGGTCACCCATGGCAAACAGGTCCTAGGTGAGTGGCCAGACAAAACGCAGATCAGAAGACCCCTAATGATGAGACAAAACTTTGGTCCTCGATTTCCCTCGCCCGGACGCGGGTTACCGGGGCCCCCTTCTGGAGCCAGGCCTGGAGGTGGGGTCCGCTGGCGAGCGCCTGGTGGCCGGACCCTTACCCACGGGGGCCGGCCGGGCACGGCCCGAAGGGACGACGTGGGACCCTCTTCCCATGGGCTCACCACCTGTAGGAGGGGCCAAAGGGGTCGGGTGCGCAGAGAGCTGGGTAGCAGCCAAGGGAGGGGTCCTTGGCGCGACGATCCCCGGCTACAGAAACTGGCTTTTGGGACATGGAACGTTACCTCTCTGGCAGGGAAGGAGCCCGAGTTGGTGCGTGAGGTTGAGAAATTCCGACTAGATATAGTCGGACTCACCTCTAGGCACGGCTTGGGCTCTGGTACCAGTCCTCTCGAGAGGGGTTGGACTCTCTTCCACTCTGGAGTTGCCCGTGGTGAGAGGCGCAGAGCCGGTGTGGGCATATTAATTGCTCCACGGCTCGGCGCCTGTACGTTGGGGTTCACCCCGGTAGACGAGAGGGTAGCCTCCCTCCGCCTTCGGGTGGGGGGACGGGTCCTGACTGTTGTTTGTGCTTATGCACCAAATAGCAGTTCGGAGTACCCACCCTTCTTGGGGTCCTTAGAGGGTGTGCTTGAGAGCGCGCCCCCTGGGGACTCCCTCGTACTGCTGGGAGACTTCAACGCTCACGTGGGCAATGACAGTGAGACCTGGAGGGGCGTGATTGGGAAGAACGGCCCCCCTGACCTGAACCCGAGTGGTGTTTCGTTATTGGACTTCTGTGCTTGTCACGGTCTATCCATAATGAACACCATGTTCAGACATAAGGGTGTCCATATGTGCACTTGGCACCAGGACACCCTAGGCCGTAGTTCGATAATCGACTTTGTCATCGTTTCGTCGGACCTGCGGCCGCATATTTTGGACACTCGGGTGAAGAGAGGGGCGGAGCTGTCAACTGATCACCACCTGGTGGTGAGTTGGCTTCGATGGTGGGGGAAGATGCCGGCCCGACTCGGCAGACCCAAGCGTGTTGTGAGGGTCTGTTGGGAACGGCTGGCAGAATCTCCTGTCAGAAGAAGTTTCAATTCACACCTCCGGCAGAACTTCGCCCATGTCCCGAGGGGACATTGAGTCCGAGTGGACCATGTTCCGCGACTCCATTGTCGAGGCGGCTGATCGGAGCTGTGGCCGCAAGGTAGTCGGTGCCTGCCGCGGCGGCAACCCTCAGACCCGTTGGTGGTCACCGGCGGTGAGGGATGCCGTTAAGCTGAAGAAGGAGTCTTATCGGGCCTTCCTGGCCTATGGGACTCTGGAAGCAGCTGGCAGGTATCAGCTGGCCAAGCGGAATGCGGCTTTGGCGGTTGCCGAGGCAAAAACTCGGGCATGGGAGGAGTTTGGCGAGGCCATGGAAGCCGACTTCCGAACGGCTTCGAGGAAATTCTGGTCCACCATCCGACGTCTTAGGGGGGGGGAGCGGTTTGCCATCGACACTGTGTATAGTGCCGATGGGGCGCTGCTGACCTCGACCCGGGACGTTGTGAATCGGTGGGCGGAGTACTTCGAAGACCTCCTCAATGCCACCGGCACGTCTTCCTCTGGGGAAGCAGAGCCTGAGGACTCTGGGTTGGGCTCTCGTATCACTGGGGTTGAAGTCACCGAGGTTGTCAAAAAACTCCTCGGTGGCAGGGCCCCGGGGGTCGATGAGATCCGCCCGGACTTCATTAAGGCTCTGGATGATGTGGGCGTGTCATGGTTGACGCGCCTCTGCAACATCGCGTGGACATCGGGGACAGTGCCTCTGGACTGGCAGACTGGGGTGGTGATTCCCGTCTTTAAGAAGGGGGACCGGAGAGTGTGTTCCAACTACAGGGGAATCACACTTCTCAGCCTCCCTGGTAAGGTCTATTCAGGGGTACTGGAGAGGAGGGTCCGCCAGGAAGTCGAATCTCGGATTCAGGAGGAACAGTGTGGTTTTCGTCCTGGCCGTGGAACACTGGACCAGCTCTATACACTCTTCAGGGTCTTTGAGGGTGCATGGGAGTTTGCCTGTCCGGTCTACATGTGTTTTGTGGACTTGGAGAAGGCATTCGACCGTGTTCCTCGGGAGGCCCTGTGGGGGGTGCTTCGGGAGTATGGGGTACCGCACAGTCTTATCCGGGCTGTGCAGTCCCTGTATGCCCGGTGCCAGAGTCTGGTCCGCATTGCCGGCACTAAGTCGGATTCGTTCCCGGTGAGGGTTGGGCTCCGCCAGGGCTGCCCTTTGTCACCGATTCTGTTCATAACTTTTATGGACAGAATTTCTAGGCGCAGCCTTGGCGGGGATAGAGTCCGGTTTGGGGGCCTCAGCATTGCGTCACTGCTTTTTGCAGATGACGTGGTGCTGTTGGCTTCCTCAGGCCGTGATCTTCAGCTCTCGCTGGAGCGATTCGCAGCCGAGTGTGAAGCGGCCGGCATGGGGATCAGCACCTCCAAGTCCGAGGCCATGGTTCTCAGTCGGAAAAGGGTGGTATGCTCCCTCCGGGTCGGGGAGGAGGTCTTGCCCCAAGTGGAGGAGTTCAAGTATCTTGGGGTCTTGTTCACGAGTGAGGGTAGGATGGAACGGGAGATCGACAGACGGGTCGGTGCAGCGTCTGCCGTCATTCGGACCCTGTACCGGTCTGTCGTGGTGAAGAGGGAGCTGAGCCGAAAGGCAAAGCTCTCGATCTACCAGTCGATCTACGTTCCTACCCTCACCTATGGTCATGAACTTTGGGTCATGACCGAAATAACTCGATCCCGGATACAAGTGGCTGAAATGAGTTTCCTCCGCAGGGTGGCTGGGTTCTCCCTTAGAGATAGGGTGAGAAGCTCAGTCATCCGGGAGGAACTCGGTGTAGAGCCACTGCTCCTCCGCGTTGAGAGGAGCCAGTTGAGATGGCTCGGGCATCTAATAAGGATGCCTCCTGGACGCCTCCCTCGAGAGGTGTTCCGGGTATGTCCCATCGCCAGGAGGCCCCGGGGGCGGCCAAGGACACGTTGGAGAGACTATGTCTCTCGGCTGGCTTGGGAACGCCTCGGTGTCCCGTCGGATGAGCTGGAGGAGGTGGCTGGGGATAGGGACGTCTGGGCTTCCCTTTTAACGCTGCTGCCCCCGCGACCCGACCTCGGATAAGCGGAAGACAATGGATGGATGGATGGATATATTTACTGCGCTTTTAGCAGCCAGAGAGAGTATTTGGTTTGGATTTATTTAAAAAAAAAATCATAACTCTTGTTAGAAATATCCTTGCTTCTTTTTGACATATTCATGAATAAATGACAGACAGGATTAATTCATCCAATGGGCCAGGTTTGACCCGCGGTTCGTGTGTTTGACGTGACTGTCCTAGCGTTTTTGACACAATCGATCAGACCTGGCCCAACCATCTTTGAAATCTGTAGTTCATAATGAGTTATGAACACAACTTTCAGACTAGCTTTGTATGTTTGTTGGAAATGTAAACCAAAAAATATGCATCTTCTTTCAAAGCACTAAGTTAAGTGTTTGCTAGAGTTTGGGTTTTTGTAGCCACGTCTGTCTGTGGATCAGTTTTCATGCAACTTCAGGGTTTCAGACAAACTTTCTTTTTTTGTACTGGGAGTGGGTGTATCAACTTTCATAGCAAATGTTCACATCTCTTCTTATGTTCTTGCTGGAGCAGTAATCTCGGTCATAACACGCTGAGCGATGCACTCTATTTGACACAGTGTTGAGTGACAGTTGTGTTTTATTTATTTATTATCAAATACTTGTTCCCAAAAATCATGCAACCAACATTTTTCTGATCTAAAAATGCCATTGTTGTTTTGGTGCAAGTAGTTAATGCAAAAGTGCACCTATTATTCTACCGTAATTTATACCCCTGTAGCGGTAAGATCGGGCCTAAAAAAAATCTGCGCATCTTTTACCCCAACACTGGGCAGGAAAATTCATTTGGCTTTAGTGACATGGATTTAAACTGATAGTTTGGTGAGCAGTTTCTTTATCTAAATAATTATTTGAGTAAAAGTAAGTAGATGCTGTTTCGATCTTCCAAAAAAGAGCAAAATAAACTAAAATAGAATAAAACTGCAAGATAGAAGCCTGACCGACCGGACTTAATGATTGACATTTTAAGCTCGAACCTGGGCCTAAGCTCTAACCTCTACCCTGTTGGCAATCTACAGTTGAGAGTATTCTTACACTGTAAGTGGTCTTTAAAAGGACAATGTGCATTATTTAGCACCTCCTATTGGTTAAAAAAACTTCAGTTGTTCAAAAAAACAATATTGATTTAATTAATAAATGACATCTAATGATTTATCACATAAATGTGCATTTTTATAAATTGTATAACATGAGCGTCCACTTAAAGGAACTGACATAATTCCCCGTCGTCTTACTGTTACGGGTACCCAAGTAAACTGTTTTGATCTCTTTGAGTGTTTGTAGTTCTTATTCTTGTGATTTTCATCACTCGTTTTTTGGTTGCAATACACTAAATAGTCAAATAGTACACATTGTCCCTTTAAATGAATTTTAGACATTGATTTTGTATTGCTTGATTTCAAAATATGAATTCTACAACTCTCTCTGATTTTTGAAAACATATCTTTAGTTACCTAATTATCAAACAGGTTTGTTCTGGATATTTGCTGAGATTACAAAATCTCGCCAATAATCTATATATGGGCTGTTTGAAATTTTAACTGTATCTAATCTCTTTTTCTCCACATGCTGTTTAAAGTCCTGTCAAGCGGACCTGGTCAAAGACAACGGTCACAAGTACTTCCTCTCTGTTTTGGCTGATAGCTACATGCCAGTGAGTACTTCTGTGATATCAATTCTGATAAAGGTATTCGTTGTTCAAAAATGGTACTGTATTTTTCGCACTATACAGCGCACCCGTTACAAGGCGTAACCCCCAAAATTAAGTAAATTGTCATATATTCTCATATATAAGTTGCACTGAACTATAAGGGCATGATTTGAAACTTGGGCTATGGAAAACGTGCATAATCTTTGCACAATTTATACACTTACACGGTGTGGATCAGTGGTTGGCAACCTATTGCATTAACTGGTGGTATGGGAGCGCACGGCAAAATAATAATGATTTTTTTTTTGTTTTTGTTTTTTGTTTTTTTAAAGCGCATTTACCTGAAATTTAATTTTCAGGTGCACGCCAGTGTTCATTTTACCTCTGAAAAGTGATAGGTACCGGGGGACTCGCATGCTCAAAAATCTATGGGTCCCAACAGAGATCTATGGGTCCCCAAAATTTAGTCTTATCGAGGTTGAAATTGTAAATTGGCGACAAATATATAATATAAATTCATATATTCATTCAGTTTTAATCATCACAGTTTATTGGTAATACAAATCAGTTATCACTTCAAGATTTTTCAGTTCACAAAAATATTTTACATCATACAAAATAATATTGCTGAAATAATTATATTAATCTATATTCTTTTGTTTATTTGCTTTCATCGAATCGTTGGCTTCAACACACTAGTTTTCCTTGCCTCTGCGATCTTCCGAAGAATTTATCTGCCGTTTTTTCCTGCCGGAATTATTGCCGTTGTTATCACTTTCTGCATTATGTTTCGACTTATTACTGACACTGAAGAAATTACCAATTTTGTGTTGATTTTCACCTAATACTTACTGTTTTTTCGGAGGAATACTCATACCTGTCAACCTCCACGGCTCCATGCACTTACAAACTGTCATATTTTCCCTTACAAAATACAAAAAAATCTTACACCATATTCTTTTTCAAACGTGTTTATGTAGTTTAACATGTTATATTGTACATGTGTTTCCTTATATCATTTATTGTTAATGAACATTTTGTTGTGAGACAATGAGTTGCTCGACATGAATGAGGTTTATTATAAAAAAAAGTTAGAAATGAAGTAGTTTGGACTTTCACTGTAGAACGAAAAAATACATGCAAATATAATTAAGTAGAATTATACATTTTCTTAATCAAATTATGAATTGATTTTCTGCATTAAATTATTGTTGGTAATATACTGATTAAAGGGATAACCACAAACCCGTCTTTTTTCATTTTCTTCTTTTATACTTCCTTTTTTCTTAACTTCTTTATACAACATCATAATTCGTAATATAATGCATCAAAGCAAGTGAGCCGTTTGAGAGCCGGCTCTCTTTAATGAGTTGAGCCGGAAATCCGGTTCTCTAAAAAGAGACGGACCTCCACCACAACAATGACGTAATCTTGTTTTCCGAGATCAGCGTGCAGACGAAAACTCAAACCGCGAGACGAAAAACAACAATGGCGTAACTGCCTGACGAAAAGTTGAGTGCAGTAAATCTTTGTTAAAAAAAAAAAAAAAGTATTAGGTAATAATGACAATTTTGTGTCAAAAAAGTTGCGTCCTGGTGACGCACGTTAATTTGACACAATGCGTCCCCAGCAAAATGTATGCGTCTAGGACGCAGGGACGCAGGCAAACGAGAACACTGTATTTATATATATAATGTATATGTATATATGTATTTGTATATATATATATATATATATATATATATATATATATATATATATGTATATATATATACTGGACTGTCTCAGAAAATTAGAATATTGTCATAAAGTTCTTTATTTTCTGTAATGCTATTAAAAAAACTAAAATGTCATACATTCTGGATTCATTACACATCAACTGAACTATTTCAAGCCTTTTATTATTTGAATATTGCTGATTTTGGCTTACAGCTGAAAAAAACTCAATCTCAAAATATTAGAATACTTCCTCAGACCAAGTAAAAAAATAATTTTATAACAGCAAAACTAAATCAAACATTTGAAAATGTCCATTGATGCACTCAGTACTTGGTTGGGAATCCTTTTGCACGGATTACTGCATCAATCCGGCGTGGCATGGAGGCAATCAGCCTGTGGCATTGCTGAGGCGTTATTGATGCCCAGGATGCTTCGATAGCGGCCTTCAGCTCATTTGCATTTGTAGTTCTGGTGTCTTTCATCTTCTTCTTAACTATACCCCACAAATTCTCGATGGGGTTCAGGTCAGGGGAATTAGCAGGCCAATCAAGGACAGTGATGCCATGGTCAGTGCACCAGTTACTGGTGGTTTTGGCACTGTGGGCAGGTGCCAGATCATGCTGGAAAATGAAATCCTCATCTCCATAGAGCTTTTCAGCAGATGGAAGCATGTAGTGCTCTAAAATCTCTTGGTACACAGTTGCATTTACTCTGGACTTGATGAAACACAGTGGACCAACACCAGCAGCTGACATGGCTCCCCAAACCATTGCTGACTGTGGGAACTTCACACTTGATTTCAAGCAACTTGGATTTTGCTCCTCTCCAGCCTTTCTCCAGACTCTGGCGCCTTGACTTCCAAATGAAATGCAAAACTTGCTTTCGTCTGAAAAGAGGACTTTGGACCACTCTGCAACTGTCCAGTGCTTCTTTTCCATAGCCCAAGTCAGACGCTTCTTCCGTTGTCTTGAGTTCAGAAGTGGCTTGACCATGGGAATACGGCTATTGTAGCCCATTTCCCGGACACGTCTGTGAACTGTGGCTTTTGATACCTGGACTCCAGCTTCAGCCCACTGTCTTTGAAGCTCCCCCAAATTCTGGAAGCGGCTCTTCTTCACAATTTTGTTAAGGCTGCGGTCATCTCTCTTGGTTGTTCAGCGTTTCCGGCCACATTTTTCCCTTCCAACAGACTTTTTGTGGATATGCTTTGAAACTGCACTCTGTAAACAGCCTGCTCTTTGAGAAATTTCTTTTTGTGTCTTACCCTCCTGATAGAGGGTATCAATGATGGTCCTCTGGACAGCAGACAGATCAGCAGTCTTCCCCATACTTGTGATTTAGTTTACTGAATCAAGCTGAGTGTTTTTAAGGCTCAGGAAACCCTCGCACGGTGTTTCGAGTTAATTAGATGATTCAGGTGATTAGTTGAATAGCCTACTTGTATACTTTTTCATGATATTCTAATATTTTGAGATAGGATTTTTGAGTTTTCTTAAGCTGTAAGCCAAATTCAGCAATATTCAAATAATAAAAGGCTTGAAATAGTTCAGTTGATGTGTAATAAATCCAGAATGTATGACATTTTTCTTTTTTTAATTGCATTACAGAAAATAAAGAACTTTATCACAATATTCTAATTTTCTGAGACAGTCCAGTATATAATGTTATTTTATTTTTTTACTCTGTAGGCTGAGCATCGGACCATGGCCGTCTTCATCTTGGCTGTCATTGTAAACAGCTACAGCACAGGACAGGTAAAAATGCATGGATGCTTGATATTGACACTGATGATTAAGAGATACATTTTCAAACTGAGCTGTGAAGATCGAAACTAAAAACAAAATTTGCTATGTTACTTAAGTAGAATAAGAAAATGTACTCGAAAATCTATGTCCGTACGGTTTTAAATTCCTTCTCTTCCAACACACTTAATCAAATGAACTTTGTAAAAGCCTGATAATGATGCTGATCATATAACCCCCCAGTCAACAACTACTCCCCCCCACACACACACCCACACAAAAAGTGGCCACCCCCCTTTGTTCACTGTGCTCTATTTTCTGCAGCATTTTTTGTGTGTAGTTATGAATGTTATTTCACTCGTTTAATTTGTAAACGCGAAATGTGAGCGCTTGCTAGGAAACACTAATTTTCCTCCATATTCCTATGTACTTAATGCCCTTACCGCTCTCCCGGCCTATAAATAATAGATGATCTCCAGCATAGCAGCAAAAATCTCTTCCCAAATGGAAGCTCTATTCATCTTTCTCACATTCAACAACTGTGCCCACAACTGCAGTGTCGCCGTTGCCAATATGTCATTGATAACTAACGTCCAAAAAGTCGTCTGTGGAATTCTGCAATAAGTTAGCATATTAATATATCCATCGGTCTGTTTATCCTCAGTAGGGTCGCGGGGGTGCTGGAGCCCATCTCAGCTGTCTTCGGGCAGTGGGCAGGGGACACCCTGAACTGGTTGCCAGCCAGTCGCAGGGCACACAGGGACAGACAATTTGCTCGCTCATTCATACTTATGGACAATTTGGACCGGCCAATTAACCTGACATGCATGTTTTTGGAATGTGGGAGGAAACCGAGTGCCCGGAGGAAACCCACTGGGAGAACATGCAAACTCCACACAGGAGGTCCGATCTCTTGACCTCAGAACTGTGTACCGTGCTGCAGTTCTCATATATTTTAATGAATTATCAGGTTTTCCAAACTTTCAGAACCTTAGCTTTTTAACAGTAATTGTAAGCTTTTTTATATAGCCCCCTGAGATCAGGATGGGCATACTTTTTGTTTCGTGGGACAATTGGGTTAAGAATAGAATAGAATATGCCTTTATTGTCATTGTTACAACATGGGATATGCTGTGACAACGAAATTGGACGACTCCAGTTCCACATTTACAGTGAGGATAAGGAAACAAAGAACTAACTGTCTTTGTTGTAAGTAGGCTTTGTTTTCCTTCGGAGGGGGGGTGATGAGGGGGGTGAGGGACAGACAAACAAACAAACAAACATTTTTGCAAGTGAGCCAGGCAAGGGAAAATAAAAATAGCTGATTGATGAAATTAATTTCTTGTAAATGCCTAAACAGTCTTAAATTTCATCAATACAGGAGGAGAAAAAAAAGTTTCCTCATTTGAATTTACATGCACAAGTTATTTTTCATATATTTATTTATAATGGGACCATTTATTCCAGCGTATAAATTAGTGTATTTATTTATAAATAGAAACTTTTATTAAAATTGATCAAAGCAACGTAATATGCGTAGGAAAAATACTTCATTTCGATTGTTCTCGATTGTTCTCAGCTCAGGGATGCTGCTGGAAATGTGAATTTCCCTTCGGGGATGAACAAAGTATCTATCTATCTATCTATCTATCTATCTATCTATCTATCTATCTATCTATCTAAATTTTCAAGAAAGCTTACATTTCAGAGAATGGATAAGGAATACCAGTAATGTCTGATTATGTGGGGGAGCAAAACTCTACCCAAAAAAATGGCAAGCCTGTATTGCCCAAGACTCACATGAAGTGGTGCCCCATCAACCCTGGCTGTTAAGGGATCCGTCAATAATATATCTCTATTTTTAAGCACTAAATTTGATCAATCTCAGTGAAAAACTCAAAATGCCAAAGGGCTAGTTCAGTTGTTATATTAAACATGATGAATACTGACGCTGCCCTACTTACGAACGAGATGGGTCCCGGATGATTGTTTGTAAGTTGAATTTGTAAGTTGCTTCAGTGCTATATTTTGTATGAAATGTATGTTTCAGGCTTGTATAAGTAACCTGTATGGTTTTGTACTAAAAAAATAAAAATGTAATCAAATAATATGCTCTGTAAAGATAAATAAAGTTCAGTGTAACTTACTTTTGGAAGATAAGATTCAAGAGGTCCTCCTCTGTGTTAGAGAGTGGCCAAAAATGAGAGATCCAACCATTTTCTAAACCGCATCAATCTTTCTTGTTCCACCTTCATTTTAAAAGAAACATCTCGCCTCTTCTTTACACTTTACACCAACCATATTCAATGGATGCATGAGATATTAAACAATAAAAATGTCAAAGTTCTTAGCGCGCTGGAGATGGAATAGACATAGTATAGACAGTATAGAATGTTTATGCACGAACTAGGAAGACGATGCGGATTTTTTTTTCTTCCGGTTGGATGCTGGGAGACCTCTCCCAGCGACACACCCGGTAGCGGCGGAAAGAAGCACTACACTAATGTCCTGTACTCAGAAAGAGGTACACACAATACAAAACTAACTGGATATTTTTCGATATCCCGAAAAAAAAAGGTTCATATCTACCGTTTATCGTAAGTCGAATGGTCGTAAGTAGTGGAGCGTATGTACCCTGTTAAACAAAATCAATAAATGATTAAAATATAACAAGTACCAAAAAAAATGTAGCCAGCTATTTGAATGTTGGCCCCGAGCCCAATGAAAAATATAGTTCTTCTGGGGCCACACAAAATAAATCTGCGGATAAGAAATTGACACATTGGTTAGCCAATGAAATGACCTTAAAAAATGTATGCAATTTTTACATCGGTAAACCCAACCTGGAATCCATTTATACATGCGATTATCAAACACAAGTGTGCACAATCAGGATTGTAATTTTAGGCAAATTTTACAGGATTTGTCAAGGGGTTACATCACAAAAAAAGCGGCTTCACATGCTCAGTCAAGGAGGAAGTGGCTTACTTCATTCTGGCCATTACTGTCGTTCTAAGCAATTAGCTTTTGCCCCCCCAATAATAAGAGGCTCTTCCTGGTCAAGTGAATAAATGCTCTCCGTGCAAAGCTCATGAACATTTTCTCTGCAGGACTGTGTGAGTAGTTTGTAGGTACGTGTTGACTTTTTGACTAATGAGTGTTGAGAGTTCAAGAGGGGGATTTTGTGCGCTGTTTAAGATTCATCCAGTCAGTGCAGACCTCATACGTAATCAGCCAGCATTCTCCCCTCCACAGGAGGCCTGTCTGCAAGGGAACCTGATTGCAAACTGCCTGGAGCAGCTTTCGGACCCCCACCCACTTCTACGCCAATGGGTAGCCATCTGCCTCGGTCGCATCTGGCAGAACTTCGACCCAGCCCGCTGGTGCGGAGTCCGTGATAGCGCGCATGAGAAACTCTACATCTTGTTGTCTGATCCAATCCCTGAGGTGAGACTTTGATCCAGCTGCACTCATAAATTTAAAATTTGTGATGCTGACGGGATTTGGAAACAAGAACTTTTACAAATAAGGACGTGAAGTAGAATTTTGATGATTTTTTTCACCATTCGTTTGCTATTACAGAGGTCAAACGTTTCCTGTAGTTTTTCACCAGGTTTGCACACACTGCAGGAGGGATCCTGGCTCACTCCTCCACGCAGTTCTTTTTTAGATCAGACAGATTACTGGGCTGTCGCTGAGAAACACAGGGAATCTCAAAATACACTGCCCCAGTCATCCTCTCTTTAATGCAGTGCACTTGTAAACGAACAGGTCTGTCAGGGTCAGAATTCTAGATGATACACAGATGTTATTTGCAGCTGTATCACACAAATACATTGTTAAAAAAATCATGCATTGTGATTTTTGGATTTTTCTTTTTAGTTCATCACAGTGGACATGCATCTACGATGAAAATGTTAGATCCCTCCATGATCTCTAAGTGGGAGAGATGGGAAAATAGCAGGGTGTTCAAATACTTGTTTTCTTAACTCTAAATATATATATATATATATATATATATATATCATCTCATCAGCTGCACCGCTTATCCTCAGTAGGGTCGCGGGGGTGCTGGAGCCCATCCCAGCAATCATCGGGCAGTGGGCAGGGGGCACCCTGAACTGGTTGCCAGCCAATCGCAGGGCACACAGGGACAGACAACTCACTCGCTCAGTCACACCTGGGGACAATTTGGACCGGCCAATTCACTTGAAATGCATGTTTTTGGAACGTGGGAGGAAACCGGAGTGCCCGGAGGAAACCCACGCAAGCACCGGGAGAACATACAAACTCTGGACAGGAAGTCTGGAGCTGGATTTGAACCCACGCACGAGGTTCCCATGACATGAACTGTGCCGCACAAGCACTAACCACTGCGCCGCCGTGCTGCCCATATATATATATATATATATATATATATATATATATATATATATATATACAGTGTTCATTTTATCTCTGAAAAGTGATGGGTCCCGGGGACTCGCATGCTCAAAAATATATGGGTCCCAACAGAGATCTATGAGTCCCTAAAAATTTGTGTTATTGAGGTTGAAATTGTAACCTATATGTATATATATATATATATATATATATATATATATACACCGTATTTTCCGCACTATAAGGCGCACCCTGAGAAAATAGTTTTTGGTCCTATTTTTGACATACATAAGACGCACCGGATTATAAGGCGCTACAATTGGAACGTCGACAAAACAGTCAGATAGTTCAGTCCAACTTATTACCCCCTTAACATTCCGAAAGCTTGCAAAGACGCAAATACGTGTCGAGAACACGTGCGGATGCGGTGTCCATACGATGTCACTCAAATGCATCGTTCCATCATTCGGAAGGTTAAAGTCTTGGGATTCAAGAAATGCCAACCATTCCTTAATATCTATTTTCTTTTTCGCTCGCAACTTTACTGTGCATATGACAATAAACACTTGGAATTGAGTTTAATTTAAAAATAGACACTCCATTCCATCCATTATCTGCACCGCTTATCACAGAAACATCGAGTTCAGTCTGAAACAAGATACAGGGACAATATAAAATCCGGAGTAGCTCACCGAAGTTGTTGTGTTCATAATAATGTGCAGCCAATGTCCTCTTATATCCGTGAGGGTAGTAAATCCAGGAGAATACAATATTTACAAATACAGAATAGAAAAAAATGCTTTCTCTATGCCGTCAGCCACATGCTATACACATTCATCTTTTTTGGCCAATTGCGGCTTTGTTTCGCCGTTTAAGCCAATGCCAGCCTGTAAATGATAAAAAGGATCCGCCCCTTGACCTCCGAATAACTTTAGCCAATAATGATCGATTCAAATGATGATTGACACATCTTTTTCGGCCAATTGCAGGCTTTGTTTGCCGTTCAAGCCAATGCCAGCCTGTAAATGATAAAAAGGATCCGCCCCTTGACCTGACCAAATGATGATTGACACATTGGTTAGCCAATGAAACGCCGGTAAATAAATCCCAGCATACACCGCGTACTACTTGGCGTTCGGGGGAAAATCTAGTCAGCG
The DNA here is from genome assembly GCF_059441175.1 of Urocampus carinirostris. Taxonomy (NCBI): domain Eukaryota; kingdom Metazoa; phylum Chordata; class Actinopteri; order Syngnathiformes; family Syngnathidae; genus Urocampus; species Urocampus carinirostris. The sequence goes on along the minus strand of NC_142356.1, from coordinate 36,292,635 downwards.
GCTGCAAGTTAGTTGGAAAACTTTGCAATTTTAAAATTGATCCATAAATAAGGCGCACTGTATTATAAGGCGCACTGTATTATAAGGCGCATGGTCAGCTTTTGAAAAAAATAAAGGCTTTTAGGTGCGCCTTATAGTGCGGAAAATACGGTATGTATATGTGTATCTATATATAATTATATATATATTTATATATATGTATAGGCAGCACGGCGGCGCAGTGGTTAGCGCGTGTGCGGCACAGTTCTAAGGTCTCAGGAACCTCCTGTGTGGGTTCAAATCCAGCTACCAGACTTCCTGTGCGGGGTTTGTATGTTCTCTCCGTGCTTGCGTGGGTTCCCTCCGGGCACTCCGGTTTCCTGTATATATATATATATATATATATATATATATATATATATATATATATAATAGCTTTCATGGCTCTTTGAGGGAAAATTTCCCAAGCCCTGGCCCAAAAAGTGCTGACTTGACATTTCATTTGTTTTCGATGACATGTGCACTAATGCTGAGCTAATCAAATGTAGTGCTAGTTGAAGGCTTCAAGGATCAATAACTGCATTGCTCCAGGTGAGGTGTGCGGCTGTCTTTGCTCTGGGGACATTTGTTGGAAACTCTGCCGAGAGGACGGACCATTCTACCACCATCGACCACAACGTGGCCATGATGCTTGCTCAGCTCATCAACGATGGCAGCCCTGTCGTCCGCAAGGTCAGCCCATACATAAACGTCTACATGTGTCTGCACACAGTTTGGATTGAATATCATTTCAAACTCTAGTTTCTTCAGTTCACTACATTAAAGCATTCCACTATTATCATTTTTTCCGCGCAAAATAAAATAATTAGATAAAGATAAAATGTAACAATTTTGAGAATTCATAATAAAATAAACAAATCACTGTTCAGTAAATAATTTGTACTCTCCGTCTCCCCCCTTTCTATCTCTCTCCCTCTCTCTCTTTCTCTACTCATGTTTTCCTCTCACAGTCTTTCTCTTTCTTTTTTGTTCTCACTTTCTGTCTATCACATTTTCTGTCTTCCCTTGTCACTTTCTCTTGGTCAGTTTCTCTGTCTCTGTTACTTTCTCTGTCTGTCTTTTTTTCTCTTTCTGTCTCTTTGACACTCTTTCTTTCCCTCTTCTTTCTTTTTCTTTCTCTCACATTTTCTCTTTCTCTCTTTTAGTTTTTTTTTACCTTTACTCAAGTAATTATTCGGATGACTACTTTTTCTCTTCTACTAGAGTAATATTCTGAAGTAACAGTACTTGAGTAAACATTAAACTTTCTTACTTAGGACGCAAGTATCCCACGGGCCACAAGTTTGAGGCCCCTGACGTGAACACATCAAATGTATTTGAAATGTTCATCTACTTGCCAGTCTTTTAAAATATATTACGCTACATAAACCTTATGTATTTTTACTTAATTATATGAATACATAAAATATCTTAAAATACAATATATAGAAAACTTTGGGAACATGAAATATTAATTTTGTTGTTGTATTGTTCGCAGGAGTTGGTCGTTGCATTAAGTCATCTGGTTGTCCAATATGAAAGCAACTTTTGTACCGTTGCTCTTCAGTTTATGGAGGAGGAGAAGAATTATACAGTGCCCTCACCAGCCAACACTTCAGGTACACACACCTTTGCTTCATGCAGAAAAGTTTTCAAAATAGTTTACAACACACATACTCTTCTTTTTCTTCATGCAAACCTGACTATTCCTTTTATGTACTATAGTATTCTAAACGGAACTAGTATTGACAAAATAACTGAATTTGCCATTTATGACTGCCAGAGCAACTGTTTGTCAATTTGCTTAGGTTTGCATTTAAGGTTTGGCATAGTTTTTGTTTTATTGTGCTTGCATTTATTGGGAGTGCCAGGCATTTTACAAAAGAGAATATATTGGTGCTAGCTGATTTTGTTTGATCTTCCAAGGCCGGCGGATAATTTTGTCTCTGCTATATAAACACAGAAACAACCAAATGAAATAATTAATCCTCTTTCACCAAAAATAAAGTTTGGTTCCAACTTATTCAATTTTTGCAGGAATCCTATATAGAAAAATATAAACTGCATTTTTCAATAATTATTCATACACTGTAAGTACACAGGATAACTTTAAATGTAAATGTGCAGGTGGTCTACACAATCTCTTTCAGTGTATTAGCGATTGAAAGGTCAAGAAAGAAAAGATGAAGATCGATGTAGACATCTGCTAAATTGTCTGGAGTAGAGTTTAAATCAAGTGTTTCAAATAGCCGTCCTGAAAGCAAACATTACCTGTTGAAAATGTGACGACATATGACCTCTAGTGACTATATCACTCATTTTGATAGTCCTTTTTTAAAGCGACAGCTGTTATGGAGATCGCTGACACAATGTGCCATTGTATCAGCAAATAGAAGGCATATAACGGTACATAAGATTTGATGCATCGTCGGTCTTATCACCTAGTGCAGCTGCCTGTTTGATCCTGCAGTAATAGATAAACTTGAACTAACACCATAGAAAATATGTTAGGTCATAGGCTGTATATCTTAGCATGTAAAGCTTTTTCCAGAGTAGGATTGGTGGTAAAAGAAAAGAGCAGGGTTTTTACAAATTTGTCGGATGTCACTTCAAATTACAATAATGTTGATGCAATATGTGGTGTATTATCCGCACTATAGGGCACACCGGATTAAATGATGTAACCCCAGAAACTATAAGGCGCATAAAACTGAGAACAATAAGAGCTACTGAAAATTTGTGTTGAACCGTTGGGAACTTAAGATATATATTGATGCAATGATTGATCAGTCATAATTGTCGCTGACCATAATCGCAAAACATTGTGGATTGAATCCAAATAGTGGCGGTGAGGGCGTCGAGACTCGACAAATAGACAATCAGTGTTATGGACAACATTCGAGACAGCTTTACATCTTTTTCTATTATCACATTAGTTTTAGTTACAGTTCCAGCAACACTGATTTGCTGAGTGCATTCTGATGGGTTAAACAGTCTCTCCAGTTAAAAAAGCTTGTATAGTATTTTGTTGAAAAACTTTGTTTTCTTGTGGAGAAGCAGAGAGATTGTTTAACTGTTCAGATTGCACTGAAAATGAAAATCAGTGTTCATTGCACAATGAGTGAAATAGTGTGATAATGATATAAGCTCAAATGCCTTGTTGCTTACGATTTTTAGGGAATTGGATCAGCGATGTTTATTGATCGTCTCTGCTCATTGTACACTCATTGCTCAAAAACCAATATGCAGTTAAATATTATAAATAAAACCATGTATGGTGAAGCATACCTATCATTACTGCATTTTCAATCTCCACCATTTTATCCAGGATATAAGCCTCACCGGGTTATAAGCCGCACTTTCAAATTTCTGACCAAATTGGGGTTTTTAGGTGTGCCTTAAAGTCAGGAAAATACTATTCTCAAAATATTTTCTTCCAGTTTATTAACTAAACTAAAAAATGATTTTGTATAACGTGAAGAGGAAAGCGTTATCCCATGCATTTATTATTCAGATGTATTTCCTTGCAGAGCCTGGCAACTTGACTCCAGTGAGGGACAGTCCTGCCATCCCACGTCTTCGATCTGTTAACTCCTACACCAACATTCGCGCAGTCACCACTGCCCGAAACTTGAACAAAAGCCTACAAAACCTCAACCTCAATGAAGAAGGTAGGAGTGATGGATTGCTGGCTAAAAAAAACGTATCCAATTCCAAAAAGAGAGCTGTTAATGTTGATGAAGGCCTTTTAACTATTCTGATGCTAGATGAAGAGCAGAATGAATAAGTCACACAATTAAGATAAATTGATCCAGAGCGGGGAAGGTACAATACTTTCTTTTGTTATATATATATATATATATATATATATATATATATATATATATATATATATATATATATATAAATCTAACCGCTTTATTACAATCAAAACTGAGGACAAGTCTGCAAAAAAAAGATAAAGAGTTTTTTTACACTTTACACCAGACGTGGCAGGCACAAGTGCAATAAAGGCATCCTCCACAATGCACCCAAAAATAAACTACATTGGGAATAATCAAATTTACTGATTGGTTCAATTGGTTTAGTCATATACAGTAATCCCTCACTGTATTGCAGTTTCTATACTTTGCAGATTTTCATCATGAATTATGTTCTGCAGCAGACAACACAACGCAAATGCTATCACAGGGGCAGATTTTGGAGGGGGTTTTTTTTGTGTGCTGAGTGGGCGTGACTGCCTGTGTGTGTGTCACTCGAACAGCACACAAATCAATGTGTCCACCCTAAACAACTGAGGCACGGCGACTGCTAGTATTTTAGCCGCCCGTTACATTGAAAATAAATTGGATTAGACACAGAGGAAAGTCAGAAGAGCGCAAATAAATGCTGATCACTATCAGGTGCTCTGTGGATTTTTATCAGTTCATGGAAGAGACTGAGGCGGCGTTGGGAGAGGAAGCAATAGCGGGATTGCAGGTCTGGCCTATTGCTGCGGCTATGTAACAACTTTCACAAGCCACCACTGGAGATCCTGTATCTTACCAACACCAGATCCATGACATATGAAATGGATGACCAGGAGCTACAATTTGAGGGAAACCGCTACATTTGTGACTCTTGTATTTTATCCATCACGGAACCTGGAACAATTAAAGATCCCGGATTATAATGTGCAACAAGCTGGCCGCTTTATATTTTTTTATACTGAAATAATAATTACAAAAAATGCAATTCTTTTTGGAACACAACCCCCGCAAAACAAGGATTACTGTATAGTCAATAACAGCAACACAGATAACTTCTCAACATGGCAACAATTTGCATGGTTAAGATACTTTAATGTGTTTACTTTATATCTTTGTATGGTAATGGCCATGTTCACAGAATAACTGTACATCAATACAGTAGGGAAAATAAGTATTTAGTCAACCACCAACTGTGCAAATTCTCCTTCTTAAAAAGATTAGAAAGGCCTGTCATTGTCAACATGGGTAAACCACAACCATAAGAGACAGAATGTGGGGAGAAAAACACCTGAAAATCACATTGTTTGATATTTTAAAATAATTTATTTCCAAACTAGCGTGGAAAATAAGTATTTGTTCACCTACAAACAGGCAACATGTCTGGCTGTCAAAGAGGTCGAACTTCTTATCACAAGGTCTATTTATGACTGCTAGTCACTCTAACTCCACTATGGCCAAGAGCAAACAGCTGTTGAAGGACACTAAGACACAATTGCAGACCTGCATCAGGCTGTGAAGACTGAATCTGCTATAGATAAAATGCTTAGTGTAAATAAATCAACTTTGGGAGCAATTTTTAGAAAATTGAATATTTATAAGACTTCTAATAATCTCCCTCCATCTAGGGCTCCATGCAAGATCTTACCCCGTGGCGTCAAAATGATAACATGAACCTTGAGCCAAAATCCCAGAACCAAACAAGGGGATGGAGTGAGTGACCTACAGAGGGCTAGGACCAATGTAACAATGTCTACTATCAGCAACGTGACGCACCGCCCGGGACTCAAATCTTGCACTGCCAGACGTGTCCCCTTGCTGAAGCCTGTACACGTTTAGGCCCATCTGCGGTTCGCTAGAAAGAATTTGGATCATCCAGAAGAGGACTGAGAAAATAGGTTATGGTCAGATGAAAGCAAATTAGAATATTTAGGTAAAAACACAGGTTCTCGTGTTTGGAGGAGAAAGAATACTAAGTTGCATTCTAACAATACCATACCCATCGTGAAGCATTGGGGTGGAAACGTCATGGTTTGAGTCTGTTTTCCTGCAAAGCGACCAGGAGAACTGATCCATGTAAAGGAAAGAATGAATAGGGCAAAGTATCGAAAGATTTTGAGTAAAAAAATCTCCTTTCATCATCAAGGGCATTGAAGACGAGACAGGTCTTTCAGCATGACAATGTTCTCAAACACACAGCCAGGGCAACAAAGGAGTGGCTAAGTACGAAGCCTTTCAAGGTCCTGGAGTGCCCTACCCAATTCCCAGGTCTAAACCCCTTAGAAAATCTGTGGGGGGATTTGAAATAGCAATGTAGAATATTGATTTGATTATAAGAAAGCTATTGGGAGTGTGTATAACACTAGGTATGAAAACATACAGTGTATAAAACCCAACATGTTAAAAGATATTTCAACTTGAATCCCTATTATCCGTATACAAAGCAAGTAATCAATAAATATTAAACTGATGTTTCTCTCCAGAGCAGACACTTATCATCTCAGGGAATCCAGAACTTTAAAGTCCAATATTCTCGCATGCCATTGAAAAGCCATTGTGCCACCCCGAAAGCTATATATTTAAAGAACGATTTAGAAGATGATCTTAAAAATGTCTTCTATTGACATAATGTAAAAAGTCATAAACTTTATGTATTTTGGATAAATATACTAAATAAGATGAATAGATCAAAAGTTATCTTTAGATATTGAATGTTATACGAGTCAATAGCAATAATACCATAGGTTTGAAATGTAGTTCATTTGTTCTCAAATTTTCCTTTGTGGGGTAAAGTTCTGTTTTCTCGTTTTTATTTTGAATAAGTCTTTCCTGTAAAGAAAGAAAATGGAACACGGGTAAGCACTTAAAAGCTTTGGCTTCAGCCTACTCCCTTTTGGGCACATTTTTAAGAACTGTATTATGGTAATAAATAAAAAGCCACAAACAAACATTCGACAAAGTACTCGAATTCCCCTCCGATGTTGCCTCTCTTTTTTATTTACTTTACAAAAATGTATCTTACTCATTTGCAGGCTTATAGCATACATTTGTATGTATTTTTCTTTCTGGTTAATCTATTTGACAAACGCTCAGATTTTTTTAAGTCAAGTCACATTTATTTGTATAGCCCTCAATCACAAAATGTCTTAAAGGACTGCACAGGATTACAAATACACCATCGCCTGATCTTAAACCAACATGCGGGATAGGAAAAACTTGAGAAGGGGGCCTCACAAGTGGTAATCCCCCTTCCAGGATGACAAGGGTGCAATAGATTTAGCATTAGGTAACAGTACACAAAACTTAATGAACATCAATAAAAGAGAACAATCGGTAATATGTTGAAATGTTATCCAGGAAGTGCATGACAACAACTTTGCCTCAAGGCTGTAAAATAGTCCAAAAAATCCATAACAGCAACGACGCAGCTTCCCATCTCTGCCGGCTGGTCAGTGCAGGCATTCACATGCTTCAGGTCCAGACGCTGGGGATTTCTCCTCTTACAGATGGCAAATCACAGTGGCTACGTGCAGGTGGACTGGAAAAAAGTGGAGAAGGATGTTAACAAAGCGAAGAAACACCTAAAGAAGAAAGCGAAAAAAGGAGCCCCTGAAATAAATTCATTTATTGAGGATGCCACGGAGTTCATCAAGAGAAACATCGTCTTGTCCAGTGGTTTCGTCGGAGGATTTTTTGTGGGTTTAGCTTCCTAAAAGACTTTCCGTCCATCATTTTTGCTTTTCCATTGTATCACCACCAGACAGGCAGTCGGAAAAAGAAAGGAAAAGAAAAATATGCGGTGGACATCAATCATAAGCTATTGTATAAAAGCTGGTCTTAAGTCTAGAGGTTGCAGATCTTATCTCCGGAAGCAGAGCATTCCACAACACCGGGGCCCAGATGGAAAACGCTCTTGAGCCTGCAGACTTCTTCTTGGCTCTTGAAGTTAAAAGTAGATTGTCATTTTCCGAGCAGAGGCTCTATGCGGTAATATAGGAGGAAACTAAATCTGAGAGATACGAGGGTGCAAGTCCATGTAAACATTTGTATGTTAGTAAGAGAACCTTAGTCACATCCTAAGAGGGGGATTGGGAGCCAGTGCAAGTTGGCCAATATACGAGTAACATGCTCAAACTATTTTGTCTTAGTTGAAATTCTCGCTCCCGCATTCTGAACCAGCTGCAAACCTTCGATGCTAGGCATCGGGAGACCAGAAAGCAATACATTACAGTAATCAAGCCGAGAAGTAATAAACGCATGAATTATAACCTCTGCATCTAAATGAGACAGCATCGAACAAATCTTCACAATATTACGGAGGTGGAAGAAAGCTATTCTAGTAATATTTTTTACATGCAACTGAAAAGATTCGGATCAAATATAACACCTAGATTTTTGACCGAGTCACTGTGGGTGATATTACATTTGTCAAGGTTCAGGGCAGTGTTTGAGAACAAATCACGACAATGAGCTGGATCAGCAATTAACATTTCTGTTTTTTGTGGGTTAAGGTGCCAAAAATTAAGTGACATCCATCTTTGTATCTCAGTAAGGCAGGCCTCCAGATTTCTACAACTTAACTGACCAGTTGTCTCCAGTGGCAGATACAGTTGATTGTCATCTGCATACCAATGGAAACTAATATTATACCTGCGGATAATATCACCAAGCGTAAGCATATAAATACTAAAAAGAAGGGGGCCAAGTTAAGAGTCGTGTGGAACGCCACAGGGTACATCAGATTGTTTAGTGGTCAGATTGCCGTAAATTGTTTTATATTATAGATTATTCTGTTGTTTTATGTGCTACTTTAGTATCCATCCAAAACTTCAATATTTGAATAAAGAGGAAATTTAAAAATCCAACCCCCCCCCCCCAAAAAAATGAACCGATTCATTGATCATTAAAATAAACGTTAGTTGCAGCCTTAGTATTGACCAAATATTTATTTTCCACTATGATTTGAAAATAAATAAATAAAAAAGAATAAACATTGTGATTTTCTGTTATTTTTCCACATTCTGTCTCTCTTGGTTGAGGTTTACCCATGTTGAAAATTACAGGCCTCTCTAATATTTTGAAGTGGGATAACCTGCACTATTATTGTTTGACTAAATACTTATTTTACCCGCTGTATAGCAAAATGCATTCGAACGTCCTACACTTAAAGATTGTATAGGGAGCGGAACATAACTTTGAGTGTGATTTGGTGATTTGTGTGACTGTTGTGTGAATGACACTGCCCAACTTGCACAGCCTTTTGATATTACTGCCAGATGGAGCGTTCATAAATCCTGACTGGAGCAATCAGCGATGCCTTTTGTTAACACGAGCTCACATTCATCCTGCCAGAAGTCATTCCAGCGTGCAGCCGTATTTATTATCAATAAGCGCGCACCGTAGTGTTTCATTCACATCTAATTTCCATGTCCACATTTCAGTCTAGGTTGTTTGTTGGCATGGCCGAGTTATTTCATTTTCATGAGGCAGACTAATGTTGAGTTATATGAAAAGTTGATGGAGAAAATGATTGAAAATAGCATACATTTATAAACATTTTAGTAACTGTTTAAAGAAAACTTCCAACACAGTATTTAACACATTTTTTTCTCAAGAATGGAAAGGGTTTTTTTTCTTTTTGCAATATTTAATTGTTTAACATCCATGTCAAATTGAGATACAAAGAGAAAATACAGAAAACCCGCCATATGGGTTGCATTGTTCATTGTACAACTTCTGGTCCCCAAACCTTTCTGTTCTACAGAACGGTTTAATGTCTGACAATATTTTCCATGCCCAGCCCAAGGTAATATTAGCATGTTTGTAATTTTACAATTATAGTAAGATTAATGATGATAGTAATGCTAATAATAACAATAACTGCAGCAATAATGAGAACAGCAATTATAATGATGAAAACACATTCGAAATGATACCAGAAAAGAAAAACACAATTTGAAGTTATTAAAAAAATAATGTGTTTCAAACCATTTGAGTACAGTAGCAATTACATTTTTCAATTATTTTGAAAATGGTGTTTGCAAGAAATATACAGTACTACTTGCTGAGGCCATCTTCTGCCTGAAATCATCATTGCAGCCGCTGTCAAGCTGTGCATGGCGCGCGCACGAACTTCTGTCTATTTTATACGCACTTAAAGAAGCTCTTTTTTTCATCTAATTCGGGGGTTTGGGTTAGCGTTTAGACTATATTTGTAACAGTCATTTTCTTACAATCACGGTTTTCATCATTCAATAAAAGTAAACTTCAAGCACGCGTGTGAAATTACTCTCCTCCCCCACCCCCTTTTTTTTCGCATAATGCGCTCCATGGCTGGAACTCCAATGATAAAAGCAGATAGGCGCGGTTCAAACATTTATATAAAGGCTCTTTGAACTCAGCTGGGCATTGTAAACACATAATAGAGAAAATATTTAATTTTAAACTTTTTAAGGACACCTCAAACCACACGCACCACACCTTTAAGGTTTCTATAAGGTCTAGAGTTGTCAGTGTACATGATTGATGATAAGAATCATTTTACTCATGATTACTGCAAACATTAAAACAATAATAGAGCCAAGACCACAGTGGATTCCTCCAGTGTTGTTTATTTTCCATCAGAAACGTATTTTGCAGAATTTACTTGTTAACAATGTCATGAAAAAAACTATCAGCGGTTTCCAAACATTTTCCTCTGAGTTCCACTATTTGAAAAATGGTCTCTTGTATTCGGACACCCCTTCCATACATGCAGAAATAATGATAGCTACTTCTATTTTTGTGTCCATTCAGGTGCACCTGCGTCTTTTTCTCCGGGAAACCTTAGCACCAGTAGTAGCGCCAGCAGCACCCTGGGGAGCCCCGACAACGACGAGTACATCCTCTCCTTCGAAACCATTGACAAAATGCGACGGGTGTCTTCCTATTCTTCCCTCAACTCCCTCATAGGTAAAATACTTGGAATGTTTTGGAGAAATTGGACTGAAAACCCATTTCTTAATTAGCAACCTCTGAATGCAGAATAATTTATTATTTGTATTGGAAGAGCAGGCAAAAGAGGGAAACTCCACCCATTCTGACACAAGTTAATTTTCCTCATCTTTATGCTTGGTGAACGGAGGATGTGATTAACTGCCCAAAGCACTGTTTTGTAATTCGGCCAACTTAAAGAAGAATGTTGCCAATATACAGTACATGAAGAAATAAATTACATTACCTTTTTTATATATATATATATATATATATATATATATATATATATATATATATATATATATATATATATATGTGTGATAGAATATACCTTTATTATCATTGTTACAAAATGGGTGGAACATATTGTGACAACGAAATTGGACGTGGCACTCCAGGTTCACATTTTACTGAGAGAATAAGATAAATTAATAAATAAATTTAAAAAAAAAAAAAGAAAAAATATGATTTACACAATATTAACACAATAGAAAGTGTGGGCATGTAGAGGCAGAAGATATTTACATTGGGTGTTTACATACAGTTTGGGGATCGTATTAGTGCAAAAATGCGGTAGTGCAAAATAGGCAACATTGTGCAAAGTAAGTATAGGCATGAATACAATTTTACATCTGTATGGGGTAGTGTGTTTGCTGAAGAATCTTTAAGTGTAAGAAGTTTTGGTGAAAGAGATTGAGATAGAGAAGAACCTAAATATTCTGTTGCATAGCCCTACAGATGCAGGAGTGGAGGGATGGTAAAAAGTTCCAAAATGTCAACCATGACTGCAGCCGTTCTAAGTGAGTGGCCCAACAGAGGCCACTCATCAGTGCAAGTCTATTTGCAGAGATTGAATCACTACCAGACTTTAAGGAATAAGATTATTTGGTCTGATGAGAACAGGATTGACCTTTTTGGTGTTGATGATATGCGGTATGTGTAGAAGAAACAGCCCCCGCTCTTCACCATCTCAATACAATCCCTTCTGTGTACCTTGGTGGTGGGAACATCATGTCGAGAAGAGGAGTTTAAGATGCATGGGCAGGATTGTTGTTTGCAATTGAAGGAAAGATGAACGTGGCCAATTACTGAGCGATCCCCTCAGAAACCATCTTTTAGAGTGCTTCAGACCTAAAACCCTGGTCGGAGCTTCATGTTTCAACATGACAATGACCTTAAGTAGATCGCTAAGATAGAAAATGAGTGGCTTTAAGACATCTCCTTGATCGTTCTTGCACCTCAGCCAAAGCGCTAACATTGACCCAAATAAGAACATCTGGAGCAAACTAAAAATTGCTCTCCTCCAATGTTCAGCAGAGGGTCCACAAATACAGGTGTAAAAAACTTCCTAGAGAAGTGTCATGGGTTCAGTTTTTATTTTTCAATTAGTTAGTAAACATTTCTACGTTCCAGTTTTTTTTTATGAAGATGGGGGTTCTCAGTATACAGTACATTGAGAATTTATTTTTCTCGTATTTTGGCAAACTGCTTTACATGCCACATAGTGAAGAAACTCATGGGATCTGAATACTTTCTGTACCCTCTGTAAATATCAAAATCCACGGTATAAAAAAAGACACATTTAACTTTTTTTTTATTTTTACAGTTTTTCAACAAACCAAATGTATTTGAAAGCATCCTGTTAGATATACTAATACCATACTTTTTAATATGAGGGGAACACTGCATTTCTGTTATTTTGCAGTTTTGGCTACCTAGATATTGCAGTTTTCAACTGAGTTTACAAGCAGTTTTTAAAATAAGCACGTGAGCACTGCTTAGGGATGGGCAATAAATTATTATTTTAAAAATCAACAATTAGAGACATTTATTTCCTAAAGCTTGTAATCGAGGGTTGAAATTAATTAAGACATTTTCAAATACTCAAAGCTGGTGATGATAAACAATAATTACAAGGTAAGTTGGGCATTTAGATTCAGATTCAGATTTACTGTATTGTCATTCGTGTACACATGTATACAGAACGAAATGTCGATACATCTGACCCGCACAGTTTCCTTGAGCGTCAGCCGGGATGGATAAGATTAACCATGTCTTTGTCAGAATTTTAGCGCAGCAGTTCGTCATCTTCCGGTTCGATGCCACTTCCAGTTGTTAGATGGTCCAGTTTATTGTCCAGAGAGCGAACGTTGGAGAGGAAAATGGATGGGAGAGGCGTTTTGAAGGGTTTAGCCTTTAACCTAGCGGTTAGCCCAGCCCGACAACCTCGCTTCCTCGTCCGGTCACGCCGCTCTATTGCCACTCTGCTTCGCTGCTTTGCCACTCTGCTTCGCTGGGTCTTGTGACATAGCAGACCGTGGCTAATAAACACTCCCGAGTGGTCGTAGCACCGAGCGCTTGATGTCTGGATGATCGCATATCCAGCAAATTTAGGCAAGTAAGTTACAAGATTTGAATCACTACATTTTACAATTTAATCAGGATGTATTTTTTAAGAAGTTAAAATGTGTTCCAATAAATATATGTTGAGTGAAGTTTTTTTATTTCAAGTGGATTTTTCTCCAGTTGATTTAAGAGTAAGATATTTCTTTCTTTGCACTGCTCATCTATTCCAAAACTACTTGTCCTTTCTCTCGTTTTCAACACAGCATAAAATATATTGATGTTCTTCCTCTTTTCTTTTTTTAATCAGGCAACATATATTCTCATCGTTGAGCACTGCAAACCCAGCTTAAAATGTATCAAGAGGCCTAAAAAGTCCAGTGTGTTTTACGATGGCCATTTAAAACAAATTGAAATCATAAATGCTGGAGCTGCAAGAAAACAAGAAGGATAACAAAATTATTTTGAAGTTGCAGCCAAGTTTTGTGAAACATTAACTTTCTTTTCAAGCATTTTTTTTTCCTTTGCCTGTTTGGTTTAATTTGCTCGTAGAGTGCCTTGCAAAAGTACTGCCCCCTCAAGACGTTTTGGCATATTTTAGGCTTTGAACTCGTAGATAACAAAAAACTCAACATTTTTTAAGAGTCAACAGTATGTGAGACACAATCATGAAAATGAACAAAATGTATTCAATATTTTATATGTTTTTAACAAAAAAAAAATTAGAAGAAAGTATTGCAAAAATGTTGAGTTAATAGTTTGTACTACCTCCGTTTGCTGCTATTACAGCCACAAGTCTTTTTAGGTTTGTCTCTTTAAGTTTTACACATCTTGAAACAGAAATAATTGCCCATTCTTCCTTACAAAACAGTTCCTTAAGGTTTGATTGTGATCGTTTTTGCACAGCATTTTCTAATGCTCAATAGGATTGAGGTCTGGATTTTCGCTAAGCCATTCGAACAATATAATATTGTTAGTTTCAAACCACTCTCTTGAAAATGTTGCTTTCTGTTCGGGGTCATTGAACTGTTGGAAGGTAGACCTGTGTCACATTCACAGGTCTCTTACAGACTCCAACACATTTTCTGCCCGAATCGTCCTGTATTTGGTTCCATCCATCAACTATAAGGATCTGCCCAGTCCCTGCTGAACAACTGTGTATGCCAACAGGTGATCATGGGCCTCTTAGCTACTTCTCTGATTAGTTCTTCACGGTGCACCAGGAGTTATTTTGTACGAAATCATCTCATATCCCATGTTTGCTTTGAACTTTTAAATAACTTTATGCTGGACCTGCCTGGTGTGTTCTTTGGTCTTCATAATGCTCACCTGTTCTCCGGTCTCTTCTTTCAGGGACCTGAGCCTATCACAGAGCAGGTTAATTTAATCTGAGACTTAATTATACACAGGTGCACTGTGTCATTGTTATTCATTTAGGTCGACAATGGATTATTTGAAACCTCATCTGGGAAATTCTGAAGTCAGTTGGCTGAGCTGAGAGAACAGGGTGGCAATACATTTGCAACATCTACTTTACAGTTTTTCCTTGTAAATATAATATTAAACGTTAAAATGTTTTGGTTCCACATCACAATCGTGTCTCAAATGTTGTTGATTTTAAGATTTTTTTTTTTTTTTTTTATGTTTGAAGCCTGAAAATTTTGAATATGACAAGAAATTATTGGGAGGCCAGTACCTTCGCTAGGCACTTTATGAACTTTGCAATGATGCAGCTTAGTAGCAAACTATCATATAAACACTAGTTTATAATTAATGGTGCGAATCTTGCAACCCTTGAAAAGAAACAGAAACTATCAAATCTAAAGGTTGCAAAGATATGAATTTCCTTAATCCTGTTGAATCAATTCAGCGGTTTATTAGGCAGCCATAAATGTCAATCATTAAAATCGAAACAAGGCGTGCTAGTAGACTATTACACCTAAAGTACAAAAAATGCCAAGTCAGGTGTGACTACCGGGTATATACTCAAGAGATTAGGTTATTATGGTCGTTCTGGGAACCATCAATCTCAGAGAAAACTGAAATCCCATCAACATTTCCTAGTCTTATATCCTAAGCTTAACGCCAACATTTTCTGCTGAAACGACATTTTCTTTTATACTTGTGCTCCTAATGCGTCATTGTATTCAAGACTAGCCTCTATTTAAAGAGCACCGTAGATATTTAGTGCTGCTTACACTGCTTACAAGAAATAATTTCTGCTCTAACATGTTTTTTATGCACCAACCAAGCACAAAAATTTGCTTTGCAAGTATTTTATGTACCATATGTCAAACGTGGAGGGGCTGTTAAAAATTCTGTGGATCAGTGGGCCAAGAGTTAATATTTTTACTACAACATTTATTACACTCAGCACAAGTCTTGATGGCACCAGAGTCGGTTCAGTTCATGGCAATGAATACTCATTTGGACTAATATAGATAGCCTAGTTTTGATTTGTGAGCACCTGCACCAAGGTGCTGGTTTTTAAAAGATGGAAACCTTACTTAACATGAATCAACTTACATGTTTCCGCGGATTCATCCACTATCCATTGTTACCACTTTGTACATATTTCTACTGTCATCCACATTCATGCTAACATATTATTGTGGAGCAAATTACTCAAATAGTTTCCCTATTTATCCTTGATGATTTCACAAGTTTTTCCCTCCTTGAATAACCATGGTTCGTACAGGTGCTTTGAATTCTTGAAAATGCTCAAATTTAAATGTGTTTTCAAGGGTTAAAAGCTTGAATTTTGGGCGAAGTGCTTGTAAATGCTTAAAATTGTTTTAATTCTGCTTGAAAATCACACTGACACTGCTCTCTGGTGGCTTTGCTCTGGCATGGCATTTCTTCTTCCCTCGTGATTAACCGCAGCTGCCATTAGCTTGTATAGCATTGTCTTACGAAGCGTCATTTTCCCCTATGGGACACGCCCAAGACATGTGCATTCTACACCTAAACAGGGCAATATGAAATGTATATTAGTGCAGAGCAAAAATGGAAAACAGAATCCAAGACATGGAGATGCGATGCTACACGAAACTTGTAGACAACAGCTAAATAGACCATGTGACAAACAAAATAGTGCAAAACACAATCGGAAGGTACATTGGACCCTAGGAAGAACTCAACAGACGAAAACTTTATTGCAGGGGTCGGGAATCTTTTTGACTTTTTGAAAAAAAGCAAAATTTGATTTTTTGGGGGTGGGAAAGAGCCACACCATATACATATCATCTCATTAGCTGCACCGCTTATCCTCAGTAGGGTCGCGGGGGTGCTGGAGCCCATCCCAGCAATCATCGGGCAGTGGGCAGGGGACACCCTGAATTGGTTGCCAGCCAATCGCAGGGCACACAGGGTCAAACAACTCGCTCACACCTAGGGACAATTTGGACCGGCCAATCCACCTGAAATGCATGTCTTTGGAATGTGGGAGGAAACCGGAGTGCCCGGAGGAAACCCACGCAAGCACGGGGAGAACATACAAACTCCGCACAGGAAGTCCGGTAGCTGGATTTGAACCCACACAGGAGGTTCCCAAGACTTTAGAACTGTGCCGCACACGCGCTAACCACTGCGCCGCTGTGCTGCCCACCATATATATATCTTAAGACTTATTTCAACAAAACAGCTAAACTCGCTCTCCAGACAAAAGCTAATTCTTCAGAGCATTTTATTTCACTGTGTGACGTTTGATAATTTGTTAAAATCTACGAAATAGTAATAATAGCAGAGCCTGTGCCCCATATATTTATACTGTACCACATAAAATGTTTCTTCCTCCTGCAGGTACTTGAGAGTATTAAGGCTCATTTTGAACGTCATTTTTGTCTATGTGCAAGAAAAACTTTTTTGTAAAAATGTCACAAAAATCTGAAAACTAGTATACCATCGTATTGCCCTTCGGCGCAGACGGCGCTGGGCAAGAGGCAAAAAGGAGTGCTTGCTTTCCCTGTATAGCTACTCCCATCTCTTCCGCTCACCCAAATTGCCCTGGTTGCCTTGCTGGTGTTTTGGGAGGTTTTACAGTGTGTTCTGTGGCTTTTTATCATAAAGTGTTTTAAAAGCACACATGGATTATTTAATGAATTTCCATATAAAGGATTCCCTTGCAAAGTACAGATTAAACGGTGTCTGTTTGTGTTACACCTTGACTGTAAACTGCAATTAAAAATGTGCCCGATATATATATGACCGTACCACCATCAGCCTCAGTGATTTTTCTTCTTCGTCTGCACTAAAATGAGTCTTGCTAATGCTTAAAAATGAAACGACATGGAGAAATTATGCATGGTTTCAATTTTGTCTCCTAGCCAGATAGACTCATTAAAAGAGCCATATATACATATATCGTGAGCCAAAGGTCCCTGACCCCTGCTGTAGTGGTATAGTCATGTCACAAAATCATTAGCACTGGCCAAGATCATTCTCCAGAGCAAAATCCATAGGGAAGAAGGAGAGGAAGACAGAAGAAGAACTGGACCGACAATTTCAAGGAATGAACTTGTGCCAACTCTGCCATAACCCAAACTTGGGCCAGGTCAGCAGTCGAGAAAGCTCTCCGTAGTTGCGTCCTCGGTTATGTCCCAACAACAACCCAAGCAGTTAAGGAATCCGTGAACCGTGAAAGGAACCCTAATCCTGGAGAGTTACCATTTAGCCTGTTTTTTAGAATCTCGCTCCTGTAAAGCAGCTCAGCCAAGTCCAGTAATTAGCTCATCAGCAAGCTCTGTTTAAGCCTGATTATGATCCTCCTATTTATTGAAACAGCATGGAAGGAAAAAGCCAACTAGCGCATTGTGTGAATGTCATAAGGGAAATCGTCTAACCGAGCTCAGTTTTGAGATGGTCATTGGTTTTGTTGGAGAGAATCATCATGATTTCTCACAGCAATGTTTTTTTCTTGTGTGTGTGTTTATTAGTGTTTTGATTATTTATGTACATTCACTAACAATATAAGTTATTTCGCATTCGCCATCTCTACATATTCAATATTTTCAGCTGCAGAAAATTACGATGGCGATCTGATATGGTAATGAGAATATCGAGTGGCCGTTAGCTCTTGCGGTAATTAGCTTGGATAAAAACAATGTAGATCTGCTGTTGTGTAATTGAATGCACCTCATTATGCGTTGAAATATATTATCAGCCCAACTTAAAGGTCGATGTATTTCTTCTTTATGTTTTTAGGCGTGTCTTTTAACAGCGTTTACACTCAAATCTGGAGAGTGCTTCTACACCTGGCTGCAGACCCTTTTCCTGAAGTGTCTGACTTGGCAATGAAGGTTCTCAACTGCATCGCATACAAGGTATCTTGTCTTTAAGTGAGTTAATTAGTGAAGAGAGTGCACAGTGATTAATGTTCAATCCTGTGTAAAATGAGTATAAGTTTAGAATTTACAGCCCCACTCAATAATCCTGCACTTAAACCGTGTTTATTCTAGTTATGTGAAATGTACGAGCACCTTTAATGTGCTTTTTCCTATTGGTCATTCAGTAAAACCTCAGTCTGTTGCGCACATGTACCTCCCGCTCACTAGCAATTTGTGTCGGCAAAAAGACCTTTACTTTTTGTGCAAACGCAATTAAGAGACAATGACTCCCTCAGGCTTGGCAAAGGAAAGCAGTGGAGAGGGAGCTTGTCAAAACTAGAGGAGCTCTATTTACCACTTTAGGCTACTGCTCATCCAAATGCCAGGGAAAGATTGTGGTGATGGGCGAAATTGGGGGATTGATGCTGAGCGGAGACCGTGAGTACCGATTGGTCCCTGTGTTAGATTCAGACAAATTGGCTTCGGGCTGTTGGAGTGCAATGAAACAACAATAAAACGTGATTAACCGCAAAAATTAGGCCTACTCCTCTCTTCGAAGATTGTTTTCTAGTTTGTAGCTGCTCTCTTTCCAAAGCCCTCAAGTCCTGAGAACTTCGGTCTTAAGGATTTGTTTTCCAATTAAGATTTTGCAAGTACTTATTGATAATAAGTAACAGTGATGCAATGCTTAAATGTCTCTTACATAATGTTAAATGCCTAAATGCTAGTAAAATGTTTTATTCCACGCATTTAAATTCCCCATTTCGATAACGCCCTTCTGTGTCTTTTATCCTTCCCCTATGAACATTGTTTTTTCAGTTATAAACAAAAAATGGTTTTATCCAAATGTACAAACTTTTATTTTATAAAAATATTACATTATTCAGAAATAAATTAACAGTGTATGATGATTAATTATAATTCAGTACCAAGTTTCATCTGTGTTGTGCTGTTTGAACCGAAGGATACATTGCACACAGGCGGCATGTCTAGTGACATTTATTCATAGCACTTAATCACAAAGTCTTAAAGGCCTTCACATTTATGTGTACATTTCAGTTAAGGTACATTTAGCATTCCCTGATCTCAATATGGCACAACTTAACCACTAAGATATGAGGAACACGACCACGGAAACTTTAATGTCTGTAACAGAACCTTGAAGTCACATCTAATGGATGGAGAGCCACTGCAAGTGAGCTAAGATTGGTGTAGTATGCTCAATGTTTTTTTCCTAGTCTAGTCTCATTCCAGCATTTTGCATCAGCTGCAAACTTTTGATGGTATACATAGAGAGACCAGACAACAACTCATTATAGCAGTCAAGGTGAGCTGTAACAAAAGCCTGAATTATACAGTAATATCAGCATCTAACATTCGCAGTTTTGCAATGAAAGAAGAAGTAATATTTCTTACATGTAACTGAAACAACAGATTAGTCAAATACAACTTTTTTTTGAACAGTCACTCTGAGTGATATCAAGTGCAGTGTTCAAGATCATGTCATGACAAAAAGCTTGGCTAACAATCAACGTCTCGTTTTTTTGGGGCCAAGGTGCTAAAATAAATTAAATGGCACTCATATTTTTATCTCAGACAGGCAAGCCTCCAAATGTTCACAACCATAGTAAATGGTTGACTACAATGCCTAAATAGGACCTGCAGGCGATCGCGTTGTTTTTGGGAGTGCCGATTATATACGTACTTTTCTGTGGACATTTACTGATCATGTGGCTGATCAGTTATATTTATTGAAAAGTGCTTTACACATACACATAGTGTTATTATTTTTTCGGTGTGTTCAAACAATTCTGTCGACCCGGTATATCAAACATGGCAGTCCGCCCTGTTAGATTGGCTCGCTGTAAGTTTCTGAATATGTGGAAAAAAAATCTCTAAATCCTTGCTATCAAAGTTTCTGAGTTTTAAAATAAATGTAAACCAAATGCTTCGCTAGGGAGCAGCAAAGGTGTACAAGAGCAGACTTACAGTCTGGTTTTGTTGGGGTCTGGTGCGCCTCTATACACCAGAGGGCACCTAATAGGTTTGGAATTGGGACAGGTGTGTCCAATCACCATACTCCTGTTCCTATTTACCCCAACCCCTTATAAGGACATTTTGGACAGAGCCAGTTGTCGGGTCATCTTCAATATCACCATCCATTCTACACCATCAATACTGCATCACCTTTTTCCAGTTTCAGTTTTGTTCTGAAGTTTGTTTTTTGTTTTCTGGTCAGTATAGTTTAGTTGTCCTTTGGCCATTTGTTTGTGACTTTGTCGATTATTTTATATTAAATACTATCGTTTTTTAGCTCCTTGCCCTGCTCTCTGCGTTTGGGTCCACTCCAAAATCATAACAAGTTTCAGGTTAAAGCAAATATTGTGCAGTATTTTTTAGCTTCAGTAGGCCCAGCATGGAAATTTCTGATACTATTGCTCATTTAATGATAAAACTCACATTTTATATTTATTTTTGATTTATTTTAAATCATAATGACAATTGAGGCAAGTGTATTTTTATTCATCCTCCTTGAGTTTGTTCGTAATGTTTGTGTTGAGTTGATTCAGATGTAAAGCTGCATTTACTTAACTGATAATATAAACAAATTGTGCTTTAAAAATATCCCTTATCATCCGTGATTAAAATTTGCTGGGTAGGCTACAAATGTAAGCTTAATGATAAAGCATGTTACTGGAAAAGAAAGGAAATATTTGGGATTGACGTTTTTTTACTTGTGCAGCCCGCCTGCGAACAGAAAATCTGGGTCTTGCCCCCGATCCAAACTGAGATTGATAAGCCTGCTGTAGATGGACTTAATTTTATATCTATGGCACACACTGTACACTAAACAAGTTATTCTCAACTTTTTGTGAGCCAGGGCACACTTCTTCATTGATAAACCCACACCTCCTATGGAAAAAATTTAAAAGAATGTAATCCTCAACTCAAGGTTTTATTTTTTTACTGTTATGATTTGGCTCAGGAGGTATAACATATGAATAACTTTAGAGACTATGATGGTTAAAATTTCAGAATTTATCATAACACACCCCCTACATCGCATATTACCAAATTTTATTGCAATGTGTATTCTGTGTAGCACTATCTAGATACTTTATATAACACGCTACAGTGCGTATTAGCACGTCACATTGGGTATTTATATATTGTATTATTTTTGCTTTATTGTTGTATTGTTCTCAGTGCAGGGATGCTGCTGGAAATGTGAATTCCCCTGTGGGGATGAATAAAGTATCTGTCTGTCTATATCTCTATCTATCCATCCATCTAACTTGTTCTATTTAGTGTGACATTTTTTTTTCTGTTCCAGTAATTATTATAAATATAATAATTATAACTTATTCCACTAATATCTGGAATACTGCACCGATTGTCCACAACAGCAAGGTTTTTCCGAGTAATTGTCAATATGCTGTCAGTACACTGTTAGCTGCTATATACCACAAAAGGTATCACTTGTGTGCTGTGACACATAAGTTGAGAACACACCAAACTAAGCTACCATCTTCACAAAGAATCTTATTATTATTCCAGCTCATCAAAGATAACACAATTACTGCATTTGTTCAAGTTCACAAGTGTCGTTGCCTTTTAGTTGGGCTTGAACTATATTGATTTTCTGGCAAAGAGAACAAGGTCAAGACTTAAATTGTCTCCCTGCAAATAATGAAACTATTAAATCCTTTTGAAGAGCATAGTTCAGAAATTTCTACCTTTTTTTTTTAGACAAGACTGTCTTTTTTTTTCATTGAAAAACATCAAAGGCACACCCCCCTTTGAAAATATTAAAGATGTTATCGAGGCTCCAGTTTAATGTTTTACACTGAAATTGAGTAGACATATTATAATGTACAGTGGCTTGAGAAACGATTTGCCCCCTTGATCTTTGTGACCTTTTGCCACATTTCAGACTTCAAACATCAAGGTATAAAAGTGTAATTTCTTGTGAAGCATCAACAATAGGTGGGACACAATCATGAAGTGGAACACAGTTCATTGAATATTTTAAACTTTTTTTTTACAAATAAAAATCGAAAAAGTGGGTGTGCAAAATTATTTAGCCCCTTTACTTTCAGTGCAGCAAACTCTATCCAGAAGTACAGTGAGGATCTCTGAATGATTCAATGTTGATCTAAATGACTAACGATGATAAATGGAATCCACCTGTGTGTAATCAAGTCTGTATAAATGCACCTGCACTGTGATAGTTTCAGAGGTCTGTTTAAAGCGCAGAGAGCATCATGAAAAACGAGGAACACACCAGGCAGGTCCGAGATACTGTTGTGGAGAAGTTTAAAGCTGGATTTGGATACAAAAGGATTTCCCAAGCTTTAAACATCCCATGAAGCACTGTGCAAGCAATAACATTGAAATGGAAGGAGTATCAGATCACTGCAAATCTACCAAGATAGGGCCGTCCCCCTAAACTTTCAGCTCATACAAGGAGAAAACTGATCAGAGATGTAGCCAAGAGGCCCATGATCACTCCGGATGAACTGCAGAGGTCTACAGCTAAGGTGGGAGAATCTGTCCATAGGACAACAATCAGTCATATACTGCACAAATCTGGCCTTTATTGAAGAGTGGCAAAAAGGAAGCCATTACTTAAAGATATCCATAAAAAGTATCATTTAAATTTTGCCATAAGCCACCTGGGAGACACACCAAACTTGTGGAAGAAGGTGCTCTGATCAGATGAGACCAAAATCGAACCTTTTGGCAACAATGCAAGACGTTATGTTTGGTGTAAAAGCAGCACAGCTCATCACCCTCAATACACCATCCCCAAAGTCAAACATGGTGGTGGCAGCATCATGGTGTTGGCCTGCTTTTCTTCAGCAGGGACAGTGAAGATGGTTAAAATTGATGGGAAGATGGATGGAACCAAATACTGGACCATTCTGTTAGAAAACATGATGGAGTCCGCAAAAGACCTGAGACTGGGACGGAGATTTGTCTTCTAAAAAGACAATGATCCAAAACATAAAGCAAAAGCTACAATGGAATGGTTCATCAAAAACATATCAAGGTGTTAGAATGGCCAAGTCAAAGAACAGACCTCAATCCAATTGAGAATCTGTGGAAAGAACTGAAAACTGCTGTTCACAAACGCTTTCCATCCAACCTCACTGAGCTTGAGCGGTTTTGCAAGGAGGAATGGGCAAAAATATCAGTTTAACGATGTGAAAAACTGTCAAGAGACCTACCCCAAGCGACTTGCAGCTGTAATCGCAGCAAAAGGTGGCGCTACAAATTATTAATTCAATGGGGCTGAGTAATTTTGCGCACCCACTTTTTTGTTTTTTATTTGTTAAAAAAGTTTAAAATATCCAGTAAAGTGTGTTCTACTTCATGATTGTCTCCCACCTATTGTTGATGCTTCATAAGAAATTACAGTTTTATATCTTTATGTTTGAAGTCTGAAATGTGGTAAAGGGTCACATAGTTCAAGGGGGCCAAATAATTTCGGAAGGCACTGTAATTTATGTAGAAGTAAAAAAAATACAGTAATAAAATAACCAATATATCTGGCAGATAAATGTTTTATTACAGTTGAATTGCAAAGGCTTTCACTAAACGTCCACTTATCGACTTCACAACTACACTACTGGTAAACGTAAAATACAGCCACGAAAACGAAAAACACCAAGCTGTAGAATTTAGCGGTTCGTGCACCGGTAAAAACGGATAATTTACTTAACTTGTCATTTACAACGACAAGTATGCACAAGATAAAAGTTACCACGGAGAAATATAGTCATGGATTCTCACTAATGTTACCACTTCCACAAAACCGAGCTCTTTCATAGTGTCGATGACTACAGGGCAGCAGTTGATGTCATCGAGTCATCTCTTAAAAATCACGTCACGTCAGAAAGGATCCTTTGCACGCAATTCTTTTTAACACTTAAGTTCTGAATGTGGGGTTACTAACAAAATTAAATAGGACAATATCCTACGAGATACCAAACTAGTTGTCGCAGCACCTTGGTTGAGAAACACTGGCTTAGTTGTTATTAGTTTGTGGATAAAAAGTTTGGCTTATGATCATTTAAATGAGCGGTGGCCAAACTTTTTGAGTCACGAGCTCTATTGGGTTAAACATTTTGGCAAAGGGGCTGGCCGAGGAAGAAAAATTTTGATTGACTGATTCATTGATTTGATTTTTTTTTTTATTTTTTTTGTGATACAATGTCTCAAATTCAAATAACTCGATGATACATGAGGAAAAAAATATTATGAGGGCTTGTCTAATTTTACACATGTGCTTTTATAAATAATACATGCAGACATCTACATGTAAACTATGTATTTAATTTTAATATTTGTTTATGTGTGTCCCCTGCCCACTGCCCGGAGATGGCTGAGATTGGCTCCAGCCCCCCCGCGACCCTAATGAGGATAAGCGGTACAGCTAATGAGATGAGATGAGAGATTTGTTTATGAATCATTTTATTTGCTGAAATTGGTTTTGAAACACTCTCAATGAAAAAACAGTAATACAGTACATCTCTGCTTTAAGCCGTAAATTTGATATTATCCATTAAAACACTCAAAAGGCAAACGTTTTTTTTGAAGGACATCTATTTAAGCTCTTCATTAATTTAAAAAAAAAATGCACAATGAATAAAATTTAAATAAAAAAAACAGCCAGAGACACTGGGGACAATAGCAGCACCAAAACATAACCTTTTTTTTTTAAGTCCACCTTTTTTGAAACTTTGAACATACATATACAAAAGAGACCAAGGTGAAAACGTTGCATTGTTGAGAAATATTTCACATGATCAAGTCATTATTCTAAGTCCAGTCATGGAGTCCTTAGTTTTCCTGTAGTCCATCTATTTTCCCATTTGTTGATGTATTGGGACTTCTGTGTTCTTATCAGTATCGTCCTCTCCATTACAAATTTCGTCGTACTTTTTTTTTTTTACCATCCTATACATTGTCATTATGTTTTTTTTTACAATTTTCGTTTGGTAGACCGGATGAAAAAGCTTGACAGGCGGTAAGTGCCACGCTGGCCGTAGTTTGCACACCACTGGTTTTAACCTTGTTTTTGAAATATGCTGCTATTTGTATTGATCTCCATCAACCTTAACATGTATCATTTTTAGTTTGTTGAAGAACATAATCCATTTTTGATAAGTTCCACATGAAAAAAGTCCAAGTTGAAAAGGTTTAGAATAACTTTTCTTCTCTGAGACAACACACACACATTTGTGTGGCGGGGGAATGAATTATCCTAGTCATGAGAGGTGAAGATAGAGACTTGTGAGCCTTGAGCTTTCCTATTCCTCTTGTTGAATAAAGCAGAACTCTTCTTATTTCATCGATGCCTTGTTTCCTCACAAACATGTCTAAGCAGCACTCTCAAATTTGTTGGTATAAAGTTCCTTCATTATCTGTATTTTTCAAAGTTTTTTAACGCATCATTTTGTTGTATTTTTATCAGATACCTCATTATAATACAGTGGCATCTCCAAATACAAGCTTAATTTATTCCAGCATCCTGCTCGTTGCTCAAATTTTTCCTATATGAACCAACTAAAAGCTAATTGACCTGTTCTCGACTTCCCAAAAGGATCAAAATTAACTCTAAATAGCTATAAACCACATCTTCCTGATCACTAAAAACACATTCAAATAGTAAATAAACATAAGAAATACAGTAATGAGATAAATAGGATTATATTAACAAAAAAAGTGATTTGATCATGAGCATTTACAATGGAGGGACTCAAGTCACTGTAACGAAGATGTGTTCATGGTTGGGTGTGAGGGGGCGGCTTAAGAGACGTGTCAAGTCAAGCCACGTTTACTTGAAAAGCCCTTAAACACAAGAAGTTCCAAGGCCTGCACAGACTTTTACAGACCGCAGATTATTATTATACCATCACCTGATCTAAAACCTACATAAGGGCAAGGAAAAACTCAAAAGCTCAGCATAGGAAAAATGAAGAAACCTTGAGATGGGACCACGCATAAGGTAATCTCCCTTTACGGGTGACCGGGCTCCTATCGATTTTGCAAAGGCATCAACAAGCAATACACAGCCATTGTTAACATGAAACATAGGATATTTATAAGCTACAGAATATAAGTGTGTTTTAAGCCTAGATTTAAACGGTTCCACTGAGGTTGCAGATCAAATCTCAGGGGGCAGACCGTTCAACAGCACCATGGCCCGAATGGAGAACGTGAATCTTTTTTTGGCTCTTGTAATCACTAGTAGACCAACATTATCCGAGCAAAGGCTCTGAGCAGGAACATAGGGGGAAATTAAATCCGATTCAGGTTAGCTGAAATCGGGGTAATATGATCAAAATGTCTTGCCTTAGTTCATAGCTGGTGCACAAATTTTGATGATTCGTAAGCACTTACAGTACACTTAAAAATGCAGTTACACTAACTTTAAATAAACATGAACACTTTTTTTCACACAATTTTTTTTGTTGCCTTTTTCAGTTTTTTTTTCAGCTCATGTTTTCTATTATTTTTTTGCTTTGTTTTAATTGTCATAATTTTCTCAGACACCTTACCGTTTCCCTTTCCAGAACTCATGGCTAAAGTCACAAAAAGTCACAAAATCATTCTATAAAATGCGATAATGAAATGTGATCAAAACTAACTTGCTTTAGAATGCAGGTATACCCAAGGGCGCAGAATCAGGTGCCTGATGATGAGTGGAGCATGCGAAAACTGGACCCCACTGATGGGAGAGAGCGGTCCCTTGTGGTAGCCTCTGGGACTGCTCGTGAACTGGGTTTTCCTTTGTAAAGAGACCAAGATGTTTGTCGTTGTTTATCGAAATTCTCGTGTGTAGAGGTGATTCTGCAAAGAGGAGCTACTGAATCTTAATAACCACATACACAAATGTGTTTGCTGCCTTTAATTGTTTTCTCACCAACTAATGAAATAGGAAGTAGAAGAATTATGCTGAAAGGCCAAGCAAAGCCATCACAGTAAAACCGCAACAAAGCTGTTGAAAGTGATTCCCCCTGACCGCATTTCCTGCTAATGAGGTCCTTCATATGTATCCCATTTCCGCCCGTTTGCCTGCAGAGCTCATAGACTTTGCATTAGTATGTTCTTTATCAGATTTTAAGAACCAACATCCATTGATAATTCATGAGCATGCAACATAAAGGGATGAGACGCTAACATTTAGGCCAATTTGAATTCTCTTCAGAAACCAGATGTCATGTAATTTCAGTTGGCGCACCTGTTTTTGTTTATGTTATGGATCCCTAAAGCAATATTTTGCAGGGTTTCATCTTCTGGCAATAGGATCTCAGCAGTCCCTTAATAGGGGCATTTCTATTAAAGATGTTCGCTAAATAAAAGTGATATTTGCATAAATTCTACTTGGATTGGTTTTAAACCGGTTTTAAATCAGTTAACTTTGCCTTGCTGTCACTTTCTTGTGTTCTGTTTCAACTGGAGGGACCAAAGCATGACCAACTTGGGTGCCAAGGTGCTTAACTTTGCTTGGGTATTTGGATTGGCCATAGTCAATTTTTTTGTGTTTTTTGCCACTTTTTCCTTTTTTTCTTTTCTTTGTTTTTGTGTATGTGTTTGTCTTGCTGTCGGTCACCCCTCTCGAGAGATATGACCAGGGTAGATAGATAGATAGAAATCGGCTTACTTGACTAAAATACAAATTTACCCAATTACTACAATTGTTTTCTTGTTATTACCAGCTTTGAGTAATTTAAATGTATCTATTGTTTTTAAGAATTGAAAAAGCTTGAATTTTGGGTAAAGTGTTTGTAAATGCTTTGAAAGGTTGCCATATTTTTAACAAGTCTGTTTGAAAATGACACCAACACTGCTCTCTGGTGGCTTCGCTTTGCAATTGCATGTCTTCTTCCCGCGTGATTAACAACAGCTGGTATTAGTTTGTATGGCATTGTCCTATGAATCATCATCGCCTCCTACAGGTCGCGCGCAAGAAACCAAGTGCAAGCTACGCCCTAACATGGCCCTTTGAAATGTGTTTTAGAGCAAGGATTTTATATAAAATATTGACATCCATTATCGCAAAAAATTGAGGTAGTGTTTTCCAGTGGTAAATTTTAATGGCAAAAACTTCCTGCAACTGAATGTGTAAGCTACATATTAAAATCTACCCATCATCTATACAGGAAAAGATTTGTCTCAAAATAGTTGCACACGGATATATTTGGGGCTCTGCAAAATACATGATTTACACCAGATTTCTTCTTACAATGGTACTGGAGAAATTGGGAAATTGGCTTCGAAAGTCCCTAAAAAGTGGTTTACTGTTATTAGATTTCTGTTTTTAGAAAAGCAGATCCGCCCTAACGGGTGTTGAACTTCAAAGAAGAGCAACACTATTGGCCGATTGTGACATTGATGTAAACAGGGCAGAATAGTCCAAATAATGAACACCATCAATCTTTCCTCTCTCAAAATTGCTAATTAAGAAGCGAGTTTAGTCAAAGTTACGGTGCAAGTAGGTAAAAATACACGGGTTGCCCTGACGCTGTGTTCTAAATGCGGTATTTGGAAGTCAATGTCAAAGTAGAACGAAGTTGAGTAAAGTCAGTAGAGTTTTTCAAGAACCGGCTTCTTCGGCTCGGCTCACTAAGAAGGGCTGGCTCTTTCGGGTCCCAAACGGCTTCAGGTTGTTTTTGCTTCTTTAATCTTTACATGACCAAATAATATGTAAAAATTATGCACAAAATGACAAAGGTAGGGGGGTGGGAAATAGAGCAAAAACAAAAGGAGAGAAAAAGAGAAAAAAAGAACAGGAAAAATTCAGAAAAAAGCCAGAAAAAAAAGAATGAAACAAATAAAGTAACAAAGGCAATAGAGAACAAAAAAGCAAGAAAAAAGTAACAGTTGGGAAAAAATAAACACGATGAGATTTTTTTTAAGAGGAATTTTTAAAAAAGGAGAAAAAAAAACTGGTAAAAATAAAATAAAGTTTGTGTTGCATTCAAATAATTTCCAAGTCAATCTTGTTGCCAACATTGTACTTCCACTACAAAATGTGATCAAATACAGTTGTGTATCGTGCAACCGACTAAATAAGCCCCCAAAAATGTTAGTATTATGCGCCAAAAGATACCAGGAAAAAAAAGAAATGGAAATCTTGTGAAAGAATTGTTGTAAAAACAAATGACGTTTGTAGGCCGTACAACCATTGCAATAGTACATTAGTCAATTTCTTCAAAAGTGAAAAATAATTTTGCATTGCCGGAAACAAAATGTAACTTGATGTCAAGTTTTGGACACGTTTGATAATGATTTAGTTGCCACACTTGGGATTGCTGTTGCTCACTGTTGTTTCAAGCGTTGCTCACCGACTTTGTGTGAATGCTCAGACCCGTGAAAGATTAGAGGGAACATTGAATACCATTGAGGTATAGTCGTAAAAATAACAAACTGGCATCCTATGCATCTCGTTTGCAGGATTGCAATTTTAAAAACAAAATAAACTTATCACGATATTTTAAAGATTTTTTTCTAAAACCAGTTGGATTTTGTACTTTTTACATTTTGTGTTATTTGCATTTTTATGTTTCTTTCTGTATTGTTCCGCTTGATTTGAGAAAATGT
Source organism: Urocampus carinirostris (assembly GCF_059441175.1). Classification (NCBI taxonomy): domain Eukaryota; kingdom Metazoa; phylum Chordata; class Actinopteri; order Syngnathiformes; family Syngnathidae; genus Urocampus; species Urocampus carinirostris. The sequence continues at coordinate 36,262,616 of NC_142356.1, read as the reverse complement.
TTTACATCGTTGTCAGAACCAGTTTCCATTAGAGTGTAATTAGACTGTCAACTAGGGTGACTGCTGTTTGGTCTCATTGCCAATTATTGCTTATTTGGATGCTAACATGGGTAATTGACATGTTTTTATGGCAAAGAAAGGCAGCTTGTATCTTTTTCCTCCCTTCTGACAAACACACAAACAAAGTAAAACCGCAGCAATTTTTCAATTAACATAGAAATCAAATTAACGACAATGCCTGCTCGTAAAAATGCATTTGCTGGAGTTAACGGCATTCACCCAGTACCGTTTTCCTTCCATCTGGGCAGTTCATCAGGTGTTCTTTGCTTCCAGCATCTTTATTAGGTTTTTGCCTCCCTTGTGTACAGCTTATACTACCTGCTCTTTTTAATGAGATGCCATTTTAGAAAGTTGTACAAAGTTGGACCCTGCCTTTTTATTCTCTGATTATATCGACAAGCGAAATACATGCGAAATACATGTCTTAATTTTTGCTGCCTTCACAAGCTTGTCCTGAACTGCTCAAGAACATACAACACTGCTTTTGAAATACATGTACCGTATTTTCCGCACTATAAGGCGCACCTAAAAGTCTTATTTTTTTTCAAAAGCTGACCATGCGCCTTATAACACAGTGCGCCTTATATATGGCTCAATATTAAATTCGCAAGGTCTCGCAACTACGAGAAACAGCCGCCGACTCCATTTTTCGCGCTGTGCATACTGGGAAATATTAAACGATTGGTAGTTGCCGGGGCTCGTGTTGTATTTGTTTACTAAGTGGCAAAATGGCTACCCCATTAAACTGCTTAATTCATATTCAACAAATACAGTATTTGTCTGAATCCAGGGTTATGACTGGTGAAGATGTAAAGTACAATTTACCTTAAACAAACGCAGAATTATTCAGAATGTCACGTTTGAGAGAGAGAGAGAGAGAGAGAGAGAGAGAGAGAGAGAGAGAGAGAGAGAGAGAGAGAGCGAGATTCTCTTTCATACGTGCATTTGTATAAGAAAATGGCTCCTGTTAAGAGACACGCGTACAACGCCGAGTTTAAACTCAAAGCGATCAGTCACGCAGCACAACACGGCAATAGAGCGGCAGCGAGAGAGTTAAACTTAAATGAATCGATGGTACGGAAGTGGAGAAAGGATGAAGATAAGCTCCGCCAAGTAAGGAAAACTCAACAAAGTTTCCGTGGCAATAAAGCAAGATGGCCAGAGTTAGAGGAGACACTTGAACAGTGGGTTGTTCAACAAAGAGCGGCAAGCAGAAGTGTCAGTACGATAACTATACGTATGAAGGCAACAGCGCTGGCACAAAAACACCGGACGTGTTGGATGGCCCATTCACTGAGATATGGTCAATTCGAACACAGCAGAAGAAGAATTCGAGGGATTCGTCGATGAGGAGCTTATAGAGTGATCTTTGTTTTTCTTTTGTGTGTTTACGTTTTACATTTTACAGTTATTATGTTATTGCTTTGCACTCGTTGTTTTTGCACATTACGAGTGTCACTTTATTGCGATTGCACTAACGTTTCATTTAAAATAACAGTATCAGACGTTTTTTCTTTGCGTGTTGACTAAATGGACAAAAAATAAAATGATATGTCGATGTTGTTCAAAGATGTGTCACGAAAATGCTTTACCTCAGAGAAAATAATAAAACGGCTGTTTATTTATTTTGGGAGTGAATGGAGTTGTGGAAAGCTTGTTTGTTAATAAAGTTTGACCTTTTTGAATATTTTGTTGACATTCCCTTGAGCGTGGCAACATCTAGAGGTTGCATAAAGTAACTACATTCTCTACTGTAGTCAAGTCGTCACATTTATTTACCGTAAATAGCCCTTAATCCCAAAAATGTCTCGAAGGACTGCACAGGATTACAATTACAAAATTGCACAATTACCTGATCTTAAACCAGCATGCACTTATAGCGCCTTATAATGGGGTGCGTCTTATGTATGGCATAAGTTTTAAAATATATCATTCATTGAAGGTGCGCCTTATAACATGGTGCGCCATATAGTGCGGAAAATACGGTATATGACTTAAATCAGGGTTCCCGCGGATCCTTGAAATGTCTTAAAAGGCATTGAATTCATTATTCTAAAATAAGGCCTTAATTGTCTCAAATGTCTTAAATCCAATTTTCGAAAGGCTTAAACATGTGAACACAGTAATCAGATTTTATTTGTATGTACTAAAAATGTATCAATTGTCTTTTTCAATCATTCACCGATTTAGTTTGTAGCAACTGCGCATGACCATGACCATCAAAACAGTTATATGGTTTCAGTCGGGCCTTTCAAGGCAGACGCATTTCTTAGGTCTACCCACAATACACACAGTAACTTCGGACAAAGATGTTAGCTTTGGTCTATGGGAAAGTGTACATTTAATGATAAGTGGCTGTGCAACAAACTTTTTTCGCCCTGGCTAAAAGCTGTGCGAAGTAATGTGTGCAAGGCACGATGAATAGAGTGCAAGAAATATATATATATATTTTTTTTTTTTTGTTTTGTTTTGTTTTGTTTGTTTTGTTTTATTTGTTTCAATCCTGTCTGTTTTTTTTGTTGAATTCTTGAATTTAACTTGTCTTAAGCTGTAGGAACCCTGCTAAATAAAAACAATTCATTTTTATTTTACTCATTCACTCCCAATGGCAACTCTATATGTCTATAGTCCGCTTTTAGTAGAGTTAGCAGTTAGCGTCAGCGAACTAGGAGATATCACGTTTAATAGAAGAATGTCATCTGCAGTATGATCTTATCTGTTAGTGGTGAAGTTGCCACCTTTCAAGGTTGTAGATTAATTTTGCAGTCAATTATGACTATGCGGAGGTATCCTTGATCAAGATACTACTCTATAATCCTGGATGCTCTGTAAATCAGTGACTTTAATGTTTTTACCATGCAACAGGTACAATATTATAGCTGCTTGCAGTCAAATGAGAGCCTTGGGCAGCGGTTGGAAAACCTTTAGACCTGCAGTCTGGTTTGGGTTATAAAATATCGCAATAAAAAAAAGATTCATTTATTGATTGCTGATACTGAGTTTTAATCAGATATTTTTCATTAAATTAGAGTTGAAACCGTAAAAAAGAACAAAGTTTTTAAGCACTGAATTTGATAATTGCATTGAAAAACAACATGCTATAGATTATACTGAAAAGTATTTTTCGGTAGCAAAATACTTTGTGTGCTGTTTATTTCTTGATTTAAAAAAAAAAAAAGTTTGAAACATAAACTAGAATGGCTTTGCTCCATCAGAGCATCACCCCCGATGAGACACGAGACTTGTTCTGGTCTGAGATAGTAGAATGTCTTTCTGGGAAAACTGGTGAGTCAGCTTTTTTTGCTAGTTTTCACATCTGAGGTGATACCCCTGACAGCCTGTTAAAGATGGTGTTGATATTCAGTGTTGTTCTGGCCTGGGAGAGAAGAGTGTCTTGCTGGAAAAATACAGTGCATCCGGAAAGTATTCACAGCGCTTCACTTTTTCCACATTTTGTTATGTTACAGCCTCATTCCAAATTGTATTAATTTAATCTCTTATCTCAAAACTACACAAAATACTCCATTGTGACAATGTGAAAAAGATTTTTTTTTTTACTTTTTTTGAATTTATTGAAAATAGAAAACTAAGAAATCACATTTACATAAGTATTCACAGCCTTTGCTTAATATTTTGTTGATCCACCTTTGGCAGCAAATACAGCCTCAAGTCTTTTTGAATATGATCCCACAAGTTTAGCACACCTAGCTTTAGGCAGTTTTGCCCATTCTTCTTTGCAATAAGTCTCAAGCTCAATCAGGTTGGATGGGAGACGTTTGTGCACAGCCATTTTCAGATCTCTCCAGAGATGTCCGATCGGATTCAAGTCTGGACTCCGGCTGGACCACTCCAGGACATTCACGGAGTGGTTCTGAAGCCAATCTTTTGAGATCTTGGCTGTGTGCTTTGGGTCATTGTCCTGCTGAAAAATGAACCTTCGCCCCAGCCTGAGGTCAAGAGCGCTCTGGAGCAGGTTTTCATCCAGGATATATTGCTGCATTCATTTTTCCTTCTATCCTGACTAGTCTGCCAGTTCCTGCTGCTGAAAAACATCCCCACAGCATGATGCTGCCACCACCATGCTTCACTGTAGGGATGGTATTGGCCTGGTGATGAGCGGTGCCTGGTTTCCTCCAAACATGGCGCCTGGCATTCACACCAAAGAGTTCAATCTTTGTCTCATCAGACCAGAGAATTTTGTTTCTCATAGTCTGAGAGTCACTCAGGTGCTTTTTGGCAAATTCCAGACGGGCTTCCATGATCCTTTTACTAAGAAGTGGCTTTCGTTTGTCCACTCTACCATACAGGCCTGATTGGTGGATTGCTGCAGAGATGGTTGTCCTTCTGGAAGGCTCTCCTCTCTCCACAGAGGAACGCTGGAGCTCTGACAGAGTGACCATCGGGTTCTTGGTCACCTCCCTGACTAAGGCCCTTCTTCCCCGATCGCTCAGTTTAGAAAGCCGGCCAGCTCTAGGAAGAGTCCTGGTGGTTCCAAATGTCTTCCATTTACAAATAATGGAGGCCACTGTGCTCATCGTTCAAAGCAGCAGAAATTTTTCTGTATCCTTCCCCTGATTTGTGCCTCAAGACAATCCTGTCTCGCAGGTCTACAGACAGTTCTTTTGACCTAATGCTTGGTGTTTGTGCTCTGACATGCACACTCAACTGTGGGACCTTATATAGACAGGTGTGTGCCTTTCCAAACCATGTCCAATCAACTGAATTTACTGCAGGTGGACTCCAATTAAGCTGTAGAAAGATCTCAAGGATGATCAGTGGAAAAACGATGCACCTGAGCTCAATTTTGAGCATCATGGCAAAGGCTGTGAACACTTATGTAAATGTGATTTGTTAGTTTTCTATTTTTGATAAATTCAAAAAACGTTGAAAAAAACAAAAAAAAACGTTTTCACATTGTCATAATGGAGTATTTTGTGTAGAATTTTGAGATAAGAGATTAAATTATTACAATTTGGAAAAAGGCTGTAACATACCAAAATGTGGAAAAAGTGAAGTGCTGTGAATACTTTCCGGATGCACTGTATGTCAAGTCAGCAAAACCAAAAGTGCTAATTAAGCTTTTTGAGTGTTCTCGTCCTTAACTGACATCTCAGCTCTACATTGAACAAACTTTTAGGCTAAATTTCTCAAGTCCCTCGGTGCATGGAATATTTTGCAATATACAGTGGGACCTCGCTACTTCGCGGTTCCACGTTTGTGGGTTCAGAGCTTCGCGGATCTAAATAATAATAATAATAAAATTTTAAAAAATGTAAACGTTTTTTATGAGCATTTTTGAAGGGGCGTCGCTACTTCGCGGATTTTCACTTTTCGCAGGTGGTTTTGGTCCCCATTTACCGCGATAATCGAGGAATTACTGTATTTGCATATTTGTGGGGAGAAAGTCTTTACCTTCTGTGCATAATTGAAAAAAAGGTTTGGGAATACCTTTAATCAAACAAGGATTTTTTTTTTCTTGAATGGTTTGCAACAGTATGCTTGTCATAAATTCAAGAAACCATTCTTTTTGGGGGGGCTTTAGGATTTTTTTTTTTTTTTTTAAAGAAATTACTATTTGTATTCCTGATTAAAAAAAATATTTATGTTTTTTCTTCACAACTTTTGTTAATATTAAAATGTTTTTTGTGTCTCTATAGGCAATGATGAACGCTCGACCACAAAGAATTTTGGACTCTGGGTCTCTTACCCAGTCAGCTCCAGCCAGTCCCACCAGCAAAGGCACGCATATTCATCAAGCAGGGTGAGGAACACAAAAATATCTTACAGTTCAATTTCAGAGAAGTATTAGAATGTCTCTGCGCCATTAGAGAATCACACGAGTTGAGATTCGATTTTTGGTTGGCATTTCTCTTTTTGGCAAGGTCCTTCACCTCTAGAATGACCTACCTGATTGCTTGAAAAATACTGTGATCCTGGCCAAACGTCTTCTGGCCTGCGAGAGTAGAATGTTTTTCTGGGAAAGCTGCTGAGTCAGCAAAACAAAAAATGCCAAGTCAGCTTTTTTTTGGCAGATTTCACATCTAGGGTAAACCTACCTGACTGCCTGTAAAAGACTGTGTTGATATTCAATGTTGTTCTGTCTAAAAGAGTGGAGTGTCTTGTAATTAAAAAAATGCTGATTCAACAAAACCAAAAATGCTGAGTCAGTTTATTCTGGCATTTTTCAAATGTAAGGTAAACTACTTGAGTACCTCTGAGATGATGGTGGTTATATCTATACTCGTTTCCCTTTTCTTGTGTGGACAGACACATAAAAAAAAGATATAGACTTCAAACAAAAACATCACTAGTTTGGCTTTGCTCGTGGGTGAGAATAACAAGTAGATGACCTACAAAATGTTTGTTTTCTTTTTCTTCCTCCCCACCAGCGGTTCCCCTCCTATGCCAAGTACCAGCAGTTCAAGTTTAACCAACGAGGTGCCCAAACCCCCCACCAGAGATCAACCCACCACTCGCCCCCCTTACACACCCACCCTAGGAGGGCAGGCGCCTCATTCACAGCAGTTTCCCCGCACACGTAAAATATTTGACAGGGGACCCGAGCAGGTAGACGATTCAATATTTGTGTGCAGTTTGAGATGTGCATATTATGCTTATCTGTTTTTCTTTTGTCTGTGTTCTTTTGTTTGTTTTTTCAGGCTCAGGAGGATGGAGACGAGCCCTGTGGTCACCGAAACTATATCAGTGCCACCTTGCAAACAGGTCTATGTGATTGGAGTGCCAAGTACTTTGCACAGCCAGTAACAAAGGTAATGCCAAAGCTTTTTTCTCTAAACTTTTGCCTTTACGAACAACAGTGTGAAATCCAAATGATAGGTACAGTGATACTTCTATGTACGTGATTCATTTTTTCCCCGATTGTGTTCGTATCTAGAATTGCTCGTTTCACAAGCGGATTTTCCCAATACTAAATAATCAAACCAAGCATCCAAATTTGTTTGAGTTATTAATAGACTGTTATACTTTTTTTCATTTATCATCAAATGCAAAATTACAAAGAATCCTAAATCAAGAAAGGTGCTAAATGATTGACCAAACCAAAGGAAAAAAAGGGTTGTCGGGGAAAAAAATCCGAAGATTATTCTGGTCTCGTCTCCTTGACAGTCCAAACACTCTTTACTTTAATCATTTAACTAGACTATTATAACAAGTTGTTGTATGTCATATGAATCACATCTCATCATCACTAAAGAGAAGAGGAAATAATCATTAACACTTGAGATGAAATAAAATATTAAATGTAGAATTACAGTTTGTCATCACACTATTTGATTTAGCATAATCACATACAATTAGAAGACTAAACATTTTCAATAAACCAATCTTTTTTTTTTTTTTTTACTCTTTTCCTCCCCTCACTTTGCCCCTTTCTCCTCATTTTGGATCATGTTTTAATTTTGTCTCAGATTTGTTGCTACCAGAAAAGCCAAGAGAAAAAAAAAATAAATAATAAAATGGTGAGAAGTGCCAAAGCATTTTTCTCCACACATTTGCCTGGATTAACAGTCTACAATCCAAGGCGAGGCGAAGGGTTGCAAGGGTGTCGGTGGCAACTTCGGACGCACGCTGAACCCTTTGCGTGAATCTCCCCAGTTGTGATGCCGGGCGTGTCCCCAGTGGGTCACCTCGCCTGGCACCTAGCAGTTTTCTTAGGACTGGTGCAGTCCACAAAAAAATATCCTCTCCAGTAATATATTTTTGTGTAAATACTTAAGAAATCGATGAGCATACAAAACATTGCGGCAACGTCTGTGACATTTCTTCAGGAGAATTGAATCAATTTTTGGCCCACATTATTCATTATAATACATAACAGGAGAGAAACGAGACCTCTAATGAAGAAAGATGATTTTAGAGAAATTGTGTTATTGTAAGTTTTTTAAATAATGTTGCCATATGGCATCATTGGGCTTTGAGGTGATTTCTTTACCTGTACTCACTTTGTCTGAACAAATATTCTGAACAACTTTGTGTTTATTTGCACAGTTGATGGCATACTTGGCTCTATAACAATATAATGTATAATTAAATGTATAACATGAATACTGAGCCTCCTTTTTTGACAATGTTCTGGCTTTTTTTCTGCTACGTTAACTTCATTTATTTTAAGTGATATTTAGAAAACAATTATTTTCCTCTGAGACAAAGCCAAACATTGGAATTGCTACACTGCAGGCTGGTGTACCCTTTATCACAATGCCAAATGACTTGTTGGGTTGTGCCCATGGATTCTTGGTTGGCGTCCTACTCCCATCACCAGAAGATGGCGGTCCTCTCTTTATTATTTCGTTCATCTAATCAGAACATAATTAATTAATTTACATATAGAAAATACATATAGATAAAAGTAAAAATAAATTACAAACCAGCAAATATAGAGAAATACTACAAACAAAAATGCATTTTCATCACTCTCATCACTGTCTATTCCCTTCTCAAAGTCACTGTCACCATCTTGGATGGCAGAAATTACCTCCTGCACACTGAATCGATGACCTCTTCTTAAACGCAAGCAGTAAAACATAAATTAACATTCCAATGTACCAATCTTATTTGCACACCCCACATTCCAACAGTCGCATACATCTTCCCCACCCAAACCATTCAAATTGCATCTCAAAAGCATTCCACTCTCGGGCCATTCTATTCTCGATTTTGCACATTTTGACTACCCAAAAAGCTCAACGATGCCATATGGCAACATTGATGTAATAGGTTAAAAATAACATTTGATGAATATATTTCATGGAAAGTAAATATGTACATGCTCTAGACATTGCCATATGGCAACCCTGGGCTTTACAGGGATACGTTTTCGGCTTTGAAATCACCATTTTAAATGTTCACATAATTCAAATACATGTGACCTAGGCAAATTAGAGGCGGAGGGAACGACGCAGCTGAAAACGTCACTCTCCAACACTCCCACACACGAAAGTGATAGCGTACCCTGTCTGGAAATTGTCCTATGTCGGACAAGATTTTTGTTTGAAAAACATCTCTCATATGGAGCAGCTTGTATGTAATCACTGCAAAGGTAGCAATTCGATTTCTTTTGATGCGTTTTCCATTCTTTTGTCACTCGTGTTGAAGCATGGCAGGTCATTTCCCACCCCAATAAATTATTCATTTCCATTTGTTTGTAATTTTCCCGAAAGCCAATTGGACTAACTTTTGTTGTGGTCTCTCTTATTAGAATTCCTTTTAAAGATATTCTGATTAGTTTCCCTGAAGCCAACAGTGCACGTGTGAGAAAGTGACCACCGGTCGAACACGATGGCTCTGCAGAATAAAATAACTCTCGTCCAGAGAGACATTAAATATTAAAGGAATGTTTTACTATGCACACTGGCTGTAACGATTGTCCCATAATATTGAAGTTCTGTCGCTATCAATGTCCTTAATACCCGATTCACTCCAGCCATAACAAATGTAATACCGTTTTATCAATAATGATAAAAGGGAGTCCGAAAATGTGCATATGAAATGCTATGCCTATGAGCAACAATGTGACGATGATACTACCTGAAAAGTAATATTAAGATTAATAGAGAACATTAGTTGTAAGTCACTTAATCCATTAATTAGTCTTTAGGAATAAATCAAACCATCAATCAAGCCTGATTGTTGCTTTAGATCAGCTCACTATTCCTCAGTAAAGGGAGGGGGTTGGGGTGGAATCTGAAGGTGGCTAACTTTAATCAATAAACCCCAAAGGATACACACTTGTTTTATGAAAGTTTTTATAATTAAAATATGTTCCAACCACACTAGCTAATTTTAAATCAATCTTATGAATTATTCACTGCCCTTGCAAAAAACACATCCCCATAGCTGGTGACTATTTATCCATCCATCCATCCATTATCTGCACCGCTTATCCTCAGTAGGGTCGCAGGGGTGCTGGAGCCCATCCCAGCTATCTTCCGGCATTGGGCAGGGGACACCCTGACCTGGTTGCCAGCCAGTCACAGGGCACACAGAGACAGACAACTCACTCGCTCATTCACACCTAGGGACAATTTGGACCGGCCAATTAACCTGACATGCATGTTTTTGGAATGTGGGAGGAGCGCCCTGGTTTATTCCTGGACGCTGGCTATTTCAGCTGAAAATGAAAATCTCCATTCTGATCCCTGTATATTACTCTCTTAAGTCATTTTTATGTGTTCATCCTGGAGTGCCGTGTCTAACCTTGTCGCAAACAATGCTCACTAAGTTGTCATACATGCCAACCTTTTGACATTAAAAAGCGGTCGATGCTATCGCGCACGCTATTTTTATGCGCGAAACACAATTCTTCTCCAGAATATTAAAAAAAGCATATGCTTGCTTAAAACGGTAAGTCACAAACTTTTACCAAAATGCTATCCAATGCGATCGATAGAGCAGTTTATTCAAGCACAAAAACTTAATCTTACTTCAAATTAAAGCAGCCGTAGACTAAAATTCCAGTCTCAAGTTTCAATTTTGGTTATTTAAATTTTAAAAAGAGATAATTCTCTTTTAATTGGGAGCGTTTTAAAGGGGGGAAAGGTAGTATTGGTAGGTATTGTTAGATTATTAAAATAGTTCACTGAGTATGTTGTCACCATAACATGAGTTTTCCAGCTATAGTAAGTTTATTTTTTTGATCATCACATCATTGCTTTGACGATCACATTTTGGTTGTTGTAAATGCACTTATGTTCATCCACATATGTAAATGAAGAATTTACTGTATCCTTTCTTATCAGTACTTAACCAGCAATGCCGCCCTTATCTTATCATACAACCTCTGACGTATCAGGAATGTGCAGTCCTAATTTTTGTAGAGGGAGATCCTTTCTTTTATCTTATCGAAATATGAGTTCTTAGAAGAGCCTGGGATTAATGTTATGTTTTGTTAAATCCACACCTTTTCCTCTAATTGAGGGGCTGAAACATTCTTTCAAGACTTTTAGAGGGAATTCACTCATGGCCTATACTGGACTGTCTCAGAAAATTAGAATATTGTGATAAAGTTCTTTATTTTCTGTAATGCAATTAAAAAAACAAAAATGTCATACATTCTGGATTCATTACACATCAACTGAACTATTTCAAGCCTTTTATTATTTTAATATTGCTGAATTTGGCTTACAGCTTAAGAAAGCTCAAAAATCCTATCTCAAAATATTAGAATATCATGAAAAAGTATACAAGTAGGCTATTCAACTAATCACCTGAATCATCTAATTAACTCGAAACACCTTGCGAGGGTTTCCTGAGCCTTAAAAACACTCAGCTTGGTTCAGTAAACTAAATCACATGTATGGGGAAGACTGCTGTCCAGAGGACCATCATTGATACCCTCCATCAGGAGGGTAAGACACAAGAGGAAAATTCTCAAAGAGCAGGCTGTTCACAGAGTGCAGTTTCAAAGCATATCCACAAAAAGTCTGTTGGAAGGGAAAAATGTGGCCGGAAACGCTGCACAACCAAGAGAGATGACCGCAGCCTTAACAAAATTGTGACGAAGAGCCGCTTCCAGAATTTGGGGGAGCTTCAAAGACAGTGGGCTAAAGCTGGAGTCCAGGTATCAAAAGCCACAGTTCACAGACGTGTCCGGGAAATGGGCTACAATAGCCGTATTCCCATGGTCAAGCCACTTCTGAACTCAAGACAACGGAAGAAGCGTCTTACTTGGGCTATGGAGAAGAAGCACTGGACAGTTGCAGAGTGGTCCAAAGTCCTCTTTTCAGACGAAAGCAAGTTTTGAATTTCATTTGGAAGTCAAGGCGCCAGAGTCTGGAGAAAGGCTGGAGAGGAGCAAAATCCAAGTTGCTTGAAATCCAGTGTGAAGTTCCCACAGTCAGCAATGGTTTGGGGAGCCATGTCAGCTGCTGGTGTTGGTCCACTGTGTTTCATCAAGTCCAGAGTAAATGCAACTGTGTACCAAGAGATTTTAGAGCACTACATGCTTCCATCTGCTGAAAAGCTCTATGGAGATGAGTATTTCATTTTCCAGCATGATCTGGCACCTGCCCACAGTGCCAAAACCACCAGTAACTGGTGCACTGACCATGGCATCACTGTCCTTGATTGGCCTGCTAATTCCCCTGACCTGAACCCCATCGAGAATTTGTGGGGTATAGTTAAGAAGATGAAAGACACCAGACCTACAAATGCAAATGAGCTGAAGGCCGCTATCGAAGCATCCTGGGCATCAATAACACCACAGCAATGCCACAGGCTGATTGCCTCCATGCCACGCCGGATTGATGCAGTAATCTGTGCAAAAGGATTCCTAACCAAGTACTGAGTGCATCAATGGACATTTTCAAATGTTTGATTTAGTTTTGCTGTTATAAAATTATTTTTTTACTTGGTCTGAGGAAGTATTCTAATATTTTGAGATAGGATTTTTGAGTTTTTTTCAGCTGTAAGCCAAAATCAGCAATATTCAAATAATAAAAGGCTTGAAATAGTTCAGTTGATGTGTAATGAGTCCAGAATGTATGACATTTTTGTGTTTTTAATTGCATTACAGAAAATAAAGAACTTTATCACAATATTCTATTTTTCTGAGACAGTCCAGTATATTGGTGGGAGGGCGCTTCCCATCAACTGGTCCTGAGTGCACTATTTAAATTTATTTTGAAACTTTGAAATTAATGTCCTCAACTGCGTTGCTTCTCTCGAGCTCTATTTTTTCAAAGTCCGAATACTCTGTCTGGTCCAGTAAAAGAACACGTGGCGAGACATCGAAAATGTCCTATCGCCTTCAGTATGCATTGGTATGAATGACAATACAGACAGTTCTAATGATTAAAGCAAGATGTGAATAAGAGGGGACATGTTCCATACATGCAATTTTAGCAGTTTAGTAGTTAGTGCAATTTAATTTTAGTAAGGACTGTTTCACTCATACCATATACAATATTTATTGGAATATTCCATTAAAAAAAAATCATTTTTCCTGTTTCAGCAGCCATCCTTTAAAATATAAAGAATCACCTTGAGAGCTTGTATCGATGCCATTTTAGGGTGCGGACGGAAAAAGTCAACTAAATCTAATGCGCACTGCAGTGGAAGACAGCGTTTGCCTGGAGTGGCTGCAGTAGATGAGCCAAGCAGGCAGAGGATTGGACAGGAAAGAAGTAGCGTGAAGAGATTGCGCTAGCTCCGCAGAATTTTGAGTGCTGTCATAAAACGTCACTTGGTGATAAAATCCTTGATGTGTGCATGGGTACACCTGACTGTCTGAGTGCAGTTTATCACATCGTGTCTGAAATGTTGTTTCGTCCAATGGTATTTGGAATATTTCGATTGTCATTGATGTTTTTTGTTTCTCCCAATTGAAAATAGTCCAGCAAGAAAAGGAAAGTTGAATTTGTTTATTCACTTTTAAATTGCTGAAATAATGATAAAACCCAACGATTCTCAATTAATTTTATTTATTTATTTATTTATTTATTTATTTTTATTATTATTATTATTATTATTATTTTGCTTTTGTGCTTGTTTTGGCTCCCACATCACCAGGTTCTTCTCGAAAAATAGATTGGTACTTAATTGGCTGATAAACTAACTTTCCCTGAGTCATCTGAAAAACAATTTTTTTCAACAACCAAAAAGTCAATCATTGCATTGACTTAGTTTTCTTGACACTGTCAAATATTTTTTGTGGTCATAGATTGCATTGTAGGATTGCTGCAATTCATTAGATACATGGAAGAAATACACGGTCCTCCATAAGTTAGTCAAATTAGTTGGGGCTGGCTGATGCCAGGCCAACTCATTGCCAACAATGCTGTAAGCACGCTGGCCTAGGGCTACCCCCTAACCCAACTTGTTGCCACCAATGCTGTAAGCACGCTGGCCAACGGCTACCTCCTAATCCAACTTATTGCCACCAATGCTGTAAGCACGGTGGCTAACTGCTACATCCTAACGAGTCATGCTAACAACTGCATTCTAACAGCCACATGCTAAAAGTCATGCTTACGGTTACATGCTGACAAGTCATACTAACTGCTATATGATAACGATGCATGCTAACGGCTACATGGTAACGGCTACATGGTAACGGCTACATGGTAACGGCTACATGGTAACGAGTCAGTCTGACGACTAAGTGCTAAATAGATATGCTAAAGGCTATATGCTACCGTCTACAGGCTAACAAATGAATTGGCCCATTTAAAATGAATGGGCCCTTTCAAAATGTTATTACACAGTGTAGTAACAGTGTTAGTACTATCTATGGCTGTGATTTTTATGTTGTCCCTGAAGGCAACTCCTTATTTCTATCGACTACGTGTCACCGACTACATGCTAACAACTTAATGCTAACGGTTACATGTCAACATCTGCCAGATCCAGCACCAACTTACAACTGCCGAGGGAATTGTTTAGTTTATTTTCTTTTGCTGTTGACATTTGCATTTGGTATCAAATAACTCCTTCAGGAATGAATATCCCCCACCTTACGGCAAAATTCGCCGTTTTGAAGTCAAATAGGAATGGGTGACCTATATGACTTATGTAGATCCAAGGAGAAAACCTTTTTTTGAAGCGTCAAAAAATTATTTGCAGTTTTAAATATGTCCACTGAATGTCACCAAAGCGAAGTGTCACTCCCAAAGCTGGATTTGCTTACTACTATTCATCGACCAGAGAATATTGAGGAAACCTATTCCGTTGTTGTCGTGTTTAAAATAAAAGTCACGGACGCGCTGTTTAAGGCAATATGAAAAATACAAAATTTAAAAAATATCTTATGTGAGTCTGAGTCTTTGTAGAAGTTTAAAGAAGCTTTAGCTCCTTTCTATCAAAGATATGAAATCTCACAGCAATGTTCCCTTATTCAGGTAAACATTTTTATTAAAAAAATAAAACAAAAAAACAATGTTTTGCTTTTATTATTTTTGATTAAAATGCACAGGTTGTACTTGCCCAAGACACACTACAGGAAAGTGTGCCCTTATAACCCTAGTAATTAAGGAATCCAACCCAACCAAACCGTTTATAAACACTACAAAAGTTTAAATCTTAGTAAAGGAAAAACAAAATTGAGAAAAAAACCCTCAATAATCTTTTTACAATCAAATCTTACAATACCTAAACCATGAATCATTTGTGAGCCTGTGAAAAGATCTCCCGGCGGCACGGCAGCTAAGAGTTTAGCGCGTCTGTGGCACAGTCCAGGCACCCGCCTTCCTTTGCGGGGTGTGCATGTTCTCCCCGTGCTTGCGTGGGTTTTCTTCGGCCACTCCGGTCTCCTCCCACATTCCAAAAACATACATGTCGGGTTAATTTGTGACTCCAAGTTGTCTGTCTCTGTGTGCCCTGCGACTGTCTGGCAACCAGTTCAGGGTGTCTCCTGCTCAATGTCCGAAGATGGCTGAGATGGGCTCCAGAACTCCCGCGACCATACTGAGGATAAGCGGTGTGGATGATGGATGGATGCATGGACTTTTTATGCACTTTTTATGGCATTAATTTGCTAATATGGCTTCCTTAAGAGTGCTTTTTCTACCACGTGGCTGCCGAGTTTGACACCACTACTGTAAGGACAGCGAGACATAGTAATTAGTTAACACTGATGGACCACTTGCACTCATGGAAACCTTATACTTGTATGTGACTTTTCTGCTCCAAAACAGCTGAATCAATTTTCGTAATGATGTACGCAATTGTATCTAAGGCCTCCGCAAGTGTCTTTGGCTAGGTTTCGTATAAAGGCATCCCTAATAAATACCAACAAAATTGATAAACATCTGCTTTCATGGGGTCTCTAACACACTCTGGTCGCCAAATTTGGGTACTGCATCTCTTGACCTACGATTACTGCAAGCAGCCAATCTTAATCTTCTCTCAGAAAACAACACCTTGATTGATGCAATTGTATCGTATGCACACATTTCAACACACCACATCACCAACAACCTGCTCTAGTAGAATACCTGGCAATTTCTGATTTATTTTATTCTCTCAGTGTGTTAAACAAATAATGTGATGAGAAGCTATCCTATTACTTGTGTATTGACATTAATGTTCTTTTAGGGTTAAAATGAGTTACACAAAGTTATAATTATACAAGACATTTATCATCCCCTTCTTGATCATGCGATGTGGTCTTGTCAGTAAACAAGGAGGGAAAAAAACATGTTGCTACTGGATTTCCAAAACCTTTCAGTGTGCAAATAAATGGGAACATTACTCAATAGCCAAGTCAATGATTTGATCCCCACCAATAGACGTTTTCACTTCTTGGAGACAAGTGTAAATGCTGCTTTTACTCACACAAAAAAGCAGCATTTATAGGTGTCTAGAGTATACCAAGGCCGAACAAGAAACTCTTTTGAAGAAACTTGTAATTTAGTGACGTAAGTTATCTAAGGCCTTAGGCTGCATATGAATAGTAATACTGCTTATTGTTCAACAGTAATGTCCAGCATTCATCTATTCCGACAGAATTGTTGAACTGCCTCTTCATTGTAAGTCTTACGAATAAAAGGCTATATGTATTATTCGATGCTTTGTTTTTGTGCATAATAGCATACAGTGCACTGTACAGTGAATTATCTCTTAGCAAATCAGCTCATATCTGCTTCCTCTGTGTAGACCGGATCGTGTCACATAATAGTTTTAAGTACCTTATATTTTGCCCTAAAATGAATAATGTTGGGAGGAATTGTTGCTCATGTTTAGTAAATTTTTTTTTATCTTTATGACCGTCAACTTATATCAATTTAGTCACTAAAATATTTTGTCACTGTTGGTATGATTTCTCTCATTTCATTTCATGTTTATTTACATTGCAAAAACTGTTGTTTAGGTAATTCTTTTTGCTTGTATTAAGAATTACTTTTCTAAATATGTTGTTTCGTTTTTAAGCATTGTCAAATTGAATAAATTATTAATTGCCAAAATGAACCGGTTTAGTATTTTGTGTAGTTTGTTTCACCCAAAAAAATAAATAAACCTAAACTAACCCGACTTAAATTAACTAAATCAAAAAATAAGAAAAATTAAATGACCTAAAGCCCATGGAATTTTGCTTGGAAATATCTTTTTTTTTTTAATCGTGCTACCTTTTTCTAACTGGACTTTTTACATCTTTTTTAACAATTTTTAAAAAAACATGTTTCATTTTTCTATTTCTCAAAGTTATCATCAAACTGTTTTTTATTACCTTTTACTTGAGGGTTTACATTATTATCAAAACTTCATGAATCTCATTGCTGTGGCAAAAAATATAATACTTTAACCTCTCCTTTACGTGCCAGAATTTTATTGTTGAAGATAATTTGTTGTCGACAAAACTCTTTGTGTTTGTATTCATACTTTTAGATCCCAGAAGAGCATGATATACAGAGCCAGGTGAGAATGGAGCGGCAGTGGCGATTTCTGCGGAACGCTCGCGTCAAAAGGCAAAGCAGGAGCATAACGCAAAGAGGTCAGTCACTTTCACCTAACTACGCCCCAAAAAATCGGTTCAGATGATTACGTACTCATCTAGCTGTTTCTTTAAATTTCTCCCATTACAAACTTTAGTGTACATTGTGTAATGTTTGACCACGAGATTTGATTGTTGTATTGTATTTGTTTATTCAGCCAGTATAAACCATAAACATGATACATACAAGAAATCATTTGACACGCAACACTCAATAATGATAAAATAATAGATTTAAAAGAATAAAAAGAATAGAGTAAAAAGATATTGTAGTGTATGATACAAGGTAATTATATAGAATAGTTTGAAAAGAAAGAATATGTAAATAACAAGACTAGAGTAGAATAGGTCGGAGGAACGCTAAATCCATTCCTGTTGAACATACGGATAGCGGAAGGGTAAAAACTCACTTTAAGACGTGAATTCTTGCTCGCAATGGAGCGAAGACGGCGACCTGACGGCAGGTAATCAAAGTACCTGCAAGCAGGGTGACTGGGATCATCTATAATTTTTAGTGTCCGTTTTCTAGTTCGATCGATGTAGATACTTTCCAGGGACGGGAGGCCAGTGCCTATTATTTCCTCTGCCGTCCTCACTACTGATTCCATCTTTGACAATTCTTTCTGATTGACGCGACCAAACCAAACTGCGATGGACCTAGTTAAAATGGATTCAATGATAGCACGATAAAAATTGACTAGAATGGATTGACGGACTCCGAATGATTTGAGTTGACGAAGGAAGTAGAGCCTTTGTCTGGCTGACTTTAGAATATCAGTAGCATTGACAGTCCATGTGAGGTCAGCTGACAAGTAAGTACCCAGAAACTTGAATGAATGGACCAGTTCCACCTCACTACCATTAATTGACAGTGGCACATGCAGGGGAGGCTTAGTACGGAACTCTATTATCATCTCCTTAGTTTAACCTACATTCAATAACAGATTGCTCTCATGACACCAGGTGGAAAGTGAATCAATTTCTGATCAGTATTCAGTTTCGTCTCCATTTGAAATAAAGCCAGTAACCGTGGTGTCGTCTGCATATTTAGCGAATAGTGAATGGTCAAAATTGGGTTGACAATCATGTTTGAATAGGGAAAACAAAGTTGGAGACAATGGACAGCCCTTAGGCGTACCAGTGTTGAGGACAATAGAACATGAATCTTTCTCACCAATGCGAACGGACTATTCTCTATTGAGAAGGAAATCTAAAATCCAATTTGATAGTGAAACGGGAAAATTGAGGTATTGAAGAAGTTTGAAATACAGTTTAGAAGGAATAATAGCGTTGAAAGCCGAACTAAAATCTATGAATAAAACCCTAACGTATGAATTCCTATGCTCAAGAAGACTTAGAATCTCATGAATACAAATTGAAATGGCATAATCTACACTTCTATTAGCACGATACGCGAATTGGTACGGATCTTGATTTGATGGTAGAAAGGACTTCAGGAATTTCAACATGATCTTCTCGAAAGTTTTCATGATCACGGACGTGAGTGCTATGGGTCTATAATCGTTCGAATATGAGACATTGTTCTTCTTCGGGACCAGTACAATTGTAGCGCGCTTCCAACAGGAGGGTACAGTAGCAGAACTCAAAGACCAATTGAAAATACCAGTAAAGACAGGGGCAAGTTGAGAAGCACACTCTTTGAGAAGGCGGGGTGAGAGTTTATCGGGGCCTAGTGATTTCCTCTCTTTCAACCTCCTGAAATAACGTCTTACCTCCTCTTCACTGATGATCAAAGGATTGTCGTCCTCGGTCACCGGGGCTGGCACTGGAGTACTACTATTGTCCTTGTCAAATCGGGCATAAAAGTCATTGAGCTTATCGGGTAGAGTAGCGTCCACATTACCAATAGTCTTCTTTGGTCCTTTGTACTGAGTTATGAGCTTCAAGTTTGACCATAGAGCTCTGGAGTCCTGAGTGTCGAATTGTACCTCTACCTTATCGCGGAATAAACGTTTGGCGGCCTTAACACCCTTTGTCAACGCTGATTTCGCTTGGCGGTAAGCGTCGGGGTCCGAGTTCTTGTGTCTATAGGCGGTGTCCTTGGCAACGATCAATTTCCGGATGGACTTGTTGAACCATTGTTTTGAATTGGAGTACTGAGTTTTGGACGTAGTAGGTAGACAGAGCTCCTGGCAGAAACGTACGTAATCCGACACCGTGTCCGTGTACTCGTTGATGTCATTCCCGTGTTTGAGTACTTCCCAGTCCGTGCACTCCAACCATCCACGCAGTTTATCCACATCAGCTGGTGACCAGGTCAGATGGGTACGTTTGGTACTTGGAACTTGCTTGAGGTGTTGTTTGTAGGCAGGTATGAGTAGTACCGTGGAGTGATCGGAATTCCCCAGACTTGACCGGTTGACAGATTTGTACGCCTGCTTCACTGGACAATAACGGTGGTCGAGGATCTTGTCACCACGGGTTGGGCATTTGTCTTGTTGTTAATAGTGTGTAGTACGGAACGAAGATTGGCCTGGTTAAAATCCCCTAATACAATGGATAGGTTGTTGTTATCCTTGTTTTCGTACTTGGATATAACGCTTGCTAATCCTTTTAGTGAGACATCGACGTCGGCCCTGGGGTGGATATATACTGCGGTGAGGGTCACTGATGAGAAATCACGTATTCCAAATCAGCAGAACATCCACTGGATATAATCAGAGCATCCGTACACCAGCTGTCTTTCACCAAAAAACACACTCCGCCTCCTCGGGATTTACTTGTGATATCTGTGTCCCGATCCTGACGGAAAATCGGCGGCTGGACTAAGGAATCAGGATGTGATGGTTTTAGCCAAGTTTCAGAAAAACAAAGAACGTTACATTCACGGAAATCTTTCTGTGTATGTATCTTCAAAAACAACTCATCAGTTTTGTTATAAAGCCACTGAACGTTAGCAAGCACTATACTAGGAATAGGAGTACGTCCATTTCTTCTTCTGGCTTTCACCAATAATCCACCTCTTCTTCCCCGTTTACGGGTTCGAGATGGCACTGTATTGTCTAATGCAAACTAAAGCCAGTGCCAAATGTGTATAGCGTGGCTGCAAAATGCCCAAAAAACATGGCAGCGACTCCTAGACATGGATTCCATGATGTAAAAGCAATACAAATTTCTCAACCTAGGAATATTTATAAAAAATAACATTGGTATGATGGTTCATGTATTTTAGCCTATTATTGAAATCAATGTTTTTTTCTGAATGAAGGTTTTTTTTGTACCACTAGGAGGCACTCAATATTACACACTGTCCCGTTAAGTAACAACTCAAGTCATATTTATTTGTATAATCCTTAATGGCAGAGTGTCTACGCAGGCCTACAATTAGAGTAGTTGCAACATCCCTTGAATCTCAAACCTTTGAGGGCTAGATAAAGGTAAAAAAATATGTTATGAGGAAAAATGAGAAACCTTAGGAAGCAAAAGCCGGTGAGGTATTGCCCCTTCCAGGACAACTAGGCTGCAATGGATGTTGCATGGGCACCAATTGACAAAACAAAGTCGAAATCAACAATAAACATAAACATTAAATGAAAATGTGCTAAAGTCCAAGACAGCAACTTCCCATCTCACCTAGAGAGCTCTAGTGATGGCATGCATCAGGTCCAGGTACTTGTCTGCTGATCCTGAATAATTATATTGTGCACCATCTGGGTTAATCCCTCTCCCTCACTCAGCCAACTGCCAGGCAGCAGGAATAGAATAGGATGAGGTTGACATCAATAATTAGCTATTAAATAAAGGTATGTCTTAGGTTTAGATGGAAACAGTTACTTTAAAGTTGCAAATCTCATCTTTTAGAGGGCAGAGCATTCCACCGCACCGAGGCACGAATAAAGAACAAGCCTGCAGATTTCTTCTTAGCTCTTGGAGCGACAAGTAGTCCAGCATCTTCTGAGTGGAGGCTATGAGCAGGAACAAAATAAATAAGAAGTATAAGTAGGGTCAAGACCTTCTCCAGTGGTGTCCAGCAGTGATGTGATGAAATACGAAACTTACGAGGCATACAAATACTACAAACTTCTAGAGTTGTTTAAGACAAAACTATTGGACCAAAAGTCCATGTAGAGTACTATCTACACTTATCTGTATAGTCATAATTTTCTTGTTAAAAAGCTCTGATTAATGAGATAATTTAAAAAAAAAGGAATTTAAACACTAATATAGTGCCCATGGTCGAAAACGTTTTATGTGAAAGAACATTCATGTTCCGAATGGTAGGAAACTATGCACAGTGATCTTAGCTTAAAATGAAAAATGGACAATTCCATAACAAACAATGCCATTGAGGATGAACAACCATAGTGCAGATGAACAAAGCACATAGTTCATGTTTTGTAGCCGCTAAGATGAATCCGAATATCCTAGGGTCCAAGCTAACTGCTACTTTGTAACAATTGGTCATCTTCTAGAATTCAATGGCAGCAAGTGCTGTGGGTGGGAAGATTGTGCACTCTACCTTCTATTCGATGTCTATATCAATGAGTGCAAATGTGTCCCTTAAATAACTTTA
The DNA here is from genome assembly GCF_059441175.1 of Urocampus carinirostris. Taxonomy (NCBI): domain Eukaryota; kingdom Metazoa; phylum Chordata; class Actinopteri; order Syngnathiformes; family Syngnathidae; genus Urocampus; species Urocampus carinirostris. Next base: position 36,240,576 of record NC_142356.1, on the reverse strand, counting down.
CAAGTACAGTGGGACCTCGTTACCTCGCGGTTCGATGTTTGCGGCTTCAGAGCTTCGCGGTCTGTAATGCTTGGGGAAAAAAAATTAAAAAATTTGGAGAGTCCGCGGATCATTCCCGTGCCGCGCGACGGAGTGAGTTCGGTGGACGCGGCGTCACCCTAATAAGGATAAGCGGTGCAGATAATGAGATGAGATGATTTTTTTTTTTCTTCTTTTTGAAGGGTCGTTGCCTTGTTCGCAGATTTTCACTTTTCGCGGGTGGTTTTGTTCCCCATTAACCGGGTCTAAAAATTTTTTTTTTTTAAATTTATTTATTTATTTATTTTTTAAGGTGCGCCGCTACTTCGCGGATTTTCACTTATCGCGGGTGGTTTTGGTCCCCATTAACCGCGATAACCGAGGTCTTACTGTACTGTTTTGATGTCGAAAATTTCGACATACCTCAAGTCTGCTTCCCAAATATTGACTGTCATTTCTAAAAACAGTTTAGGTTTAAATTTACATCCAGAAAGTAATCACAATGCTTCGCTTTTTACACATGAGTGCCTTTTTACAAGAGGATTCTTTTCCACCTCAAAATACTACACTGAACACCCCACAATGATAACATGAAAAAATGTTTTGGGTTGATTTTTTTTTCATGTTTATTTAAAAAAAAAAATCTTAAAAACCACATGGACATAAATATTCATAGCCTTTTCTCAATACTTTGTTGATACATTTGGCAGCAATCACAGCCTTGATTCCTTATGAATATGAAGCTTGACACTGCTATCTTTGGGCATTTTTGACTAGGGCTGCTACAACGAATCAATAAATCAAATATGAAAAAACTGGCAGCTAATTTCATCATCCCTTAGTTGTCATGCGATTTATACGTTTAATTTCATTGTGACATTGCGGTGTAGTTAGGCTGTTGTAGAGAGATGCTTGTAGTACCACTTTAATCCATCAGAGGGTTACTCGATTTTATTGCGCAACGTCCTCTTGATCAGGCTACTTGTAGTAGCACTTTGGTCTGGCAGAGGGTACCTTCACATCATATTTTGATGCACAAGGTACTCTTGATCTGTGGAAGTACTGGGAGTACTTCCACAGATCAAGAGTACCTTCTTCTCCGAGGTTACCTCTCTTTTTTTGCACTTTATTAAAAAGGTACCTTACATATTTGCAGGTGTATAGCATACATCTGTATGTATTTATGTTCTATCTGTGAACCGTGGTCCTAGCCTGAGGTCAAGAGCGCTCTCGAGCAGGTTTTCATTCAGAATGTCTCTTTACATTTCCTCAGCCATCTTACATTTTTTTTCTGACTCGTCTCCCAGTTTCCCAGTTGAAAATAACCCCCTCCCCAGTGTGATGCTGCCCCCAACATGCTTCACTTTGGCCTGGTGATAAGCATAGCTTGGTTTCCTTTAAAACATGACTTTAGTGCCAAAAAGTTCAATCTTTGCCTCTTCAGACTAGATCATTTGTAATGGTCGGAGTGGGCTCTTGGTACCCTTTAGCGGACTCCAGATTGGCTTCCATGTGCCTTTTACTAAGAAATGGGTTCCATCTGGCTCCTCTATCCCATCGTCCTTCTGTAAGGCTCTCTCTCCACAGAAGAACGCTTGAGTGACCATCGGGTTCTTAGTCACCTCCCTGACTAAGGCCCTTCCCACCTGATTGCTCAGTTTAGATTGCTGGCGACCTGTAGGGAGAGTCTTGGTGGTTCCAAACCTTTTCCATTTAAGGAAGATGTGTTGGCCACTGTGCATATTGGGACCTTCAAAGCAAAAGAAATATTTTTGAACTTTTCCCCAGATTTTTCCCTTAGGGAAATCCTGCCAATTCTATAGGATTCATGTTTTGTTTATACTCTTGATATGCATTGTCCATTGCGGCACATTTATAGATGTTCTGTGCCTTTCCAAATTGTCTAACAAATTCATCACAGAAATGTTTCAAGGAATATCCATGGAAACATAGTGTACCTGAGCTCAATTTTAAGCATCATAGCAGGAGCTGTAAATAATCATGTACATGGGGTTTCTTGGGTCTTTCTCTTTTTCTTAAAAAAATCTCCCAATTTATTTGATGTTATAATTAGGGGGTGTTGTGTTTTGAATTTTAAGGGAAAAATTAATTGATTGTATTTTGGAAAAATGCTACATTATAACAAAATGTGTGAAATATGAATGACTATTAATACTTTCTAAATCAGGAGTCTCTAACGTGGTGCCTTCTAAGGACAGCTGAGGTACCCGCAGACCTGTTCCTAAAATAGCTTACCAGTGCTGGGCCATTGCGATCTTCTAGGAAAAAAAAATTTTGTTTATTATTCTGGCAATACTATATAAACAACATAGTAATAACATATTGAGTTTTAAATGCATTTAAAAACTGGGTGCCCTTTGCGCTAATATGTAACAAAAAATAGCTCTCAACTTTAAAAGAGTTGGGGATCCTTGTGCTAGATGCACTGAATCTAGAGATTTTTTGTTTTAGTTATTATTTAAAAACATGCTTTTGGAAAGAGTCACTAAAATGGATGAAGGAATAGTAATGAATTTGAATAAAAAAAACGTAGTTGAGATATCGTATAGGTGTTTCGACCTACAACTAGGTCTCTGCAATGAATCAAAAGAATTTTAGAAACTTTTTTTTTTTTCAAAATAATGACAATTACAAAAATTGATGAAACATGAAATCAAGGGGAACAAATGTGGGAGCTTTATTTGAATTGCTGAAGGCGGAGGCTGGTAATTAATTGACTGACATTTCAGACCATTACCTAGAGCTTGGGTAGTTATCCATTTCAATACGATATACTGCTAACATGAATGCATACAAATCACTTGCTTCTGCAAAACAATTACTGATATTTGTAACAAAAGACCTTTCAATCACTTTAAATAACTTTTTTTTTTTTACTTATTATCACATTAATTTAATAGGAATTCACCATTCCTTTGATTTCAGGTCCCTAATTGTTAAAAGGACATGGATGTTAATTTTATGCTAAAAGTGATGTCTTCAGTATCAATCTTTGGAGGCAAAGAATGAAAATACTTGCCTGTCACTCACAAAAATATCTTGTTTGTATTCATTCTGTTCTCTATCCATACACTGTTTCTGTTTGGTTTGATTTTTAGCTATTCCATTTCTTCTTTCTTTGATACATAGAGACTGTGATGTGTAGAAATATTGAAATCCTCCCACTGCCCAGTTCATCTATGAGTCATAGAAGGTCCCTTCACACACACAAGAATGTGTCTGAAATGCAAGTATCCCCTGCAAGGGATATTGGAATTTTTGTTTTGTTTTTGTTTTACATCGCTGCAAAAGCACCCATCTCACACTGTTGCGATTCGATTGACGTCATGGCCGAGGCTCATTTTAGCTTCTCTTTGTGAATAGCTGCTAAAAAATGATTAAATACCTGCCGCGCCATCCCCATTCCTCATTGTTTGTAGGGTTGACCTCATTCAGTCCATGCACCCTTGGTGGAAAATAAGATAAGAGGAAGAAGAGAGTGGCTCAGACGCAAGGAGAGGCAATGTGTAAAAAAGCCAAGCTCACAACTGAAAAAGACTATAAATTAAAAAAAAAAAAAAAGAAAAGGCTTTTCCGATTTTTTTTTCTTAAAACATGATGTGGATCTTTAAAGCTCGTGGAAGTCCTGCAGGGCATTTCATATTTTGTCATGGCTCATTAACCTCAAACTCCAAAAAAACGAGTCAGTGAAGATTATTTTTTTTCCCCGGCTCATGCATCTACTTTTGCCTCAGGCTGCATGATTAAACCACAACTGCAACTAGAATAAATTCATCATTTTTTTTTTTTTTGTTATTCCACTTCATCTTGTTACTGAAGCCTCGCGAGTATACTCAGGTTTGTCCGGGACGGACTAGCAAAATGCGTTGTTGCTATGACAACGTGAGACTGTGAACTCGAGGATGTGAGACGGAACTATTTTGCTGCTGCTCCGGCAAATTGTATCGTTTCAATTTGTTAACCTCTCCTAACAACTTTCTCTAACTTTCTACATTTTATTTACAGTGCTAAGCTTGTAAGCAGAAAGTTATTTTGTAAAATGATGTCTACCACCAAAGGCACTCTGTCGCCCATTGCGAATAATCCGGGAAGGGGCCCCGCACCACAAGTGACCTCATTGCAAGAATTGACATTTCTGAATTCAACTTTTGACATAAAATAAAAAGTGATTGTATTCATGTCACTCACTACAGTAAACATACTAAACAAAGTAATATGCTTGTCCCCTCCCTGTTCCAAACAATGTTTGTAAAAATTGTGATTCTACATGGTATGCCATCACAGACTAACTATTAGAATTAGAATTGTCATTGATATCAACGTTGAGAAACATTGTATCCCACGAGATTAGACATGGCTCCAGGGTAAAACATGTAATAAAAAGACTTTGGAGGCCAAAAAAAAGATTCAAGACTATCAGAATGAATGGGCAAAAAAATAATTAAAATGGGTTGCTTAGAAAAACAGGCCTATGTTATAATAATAATTTTAATAACCAAGCAATAAACAATGCAATGCATCTTCAGTTATTACGGAAAATATTTAAACAAACACACAATTTTCACAATTTCGGTTCTACATCCAACCAAATTGGACATGAAATAAAATATCTTGAATTGAAGTGCACACTGTAATATTTAATTCAAGTTGTTGAACAACAACATCTGATTGAAAAATAAATAATTGTATACATTTCTATCCAAAAACACAACATTTTAGGGGCTCAAAAGTAATGGGACAAATTGGACAACTCCGTGTAATCCAAACGGTGTCATCAGTGAAAATAAAAACAATTCAATTATCTCTATTCCATTTCTTCACTGTCAATCGGACTGTTTACAGTCAGACTGACTATGATCAGATTTTCTTTGTGCGTTGACATGGCTTTACACAACCCAAATATTTACAATTTTCTGATCTTAATTTGTCTCTTGCCTGGGATGCAATAGTTAAACCAATCAGATATTCTAGAAAACCAAGATTTTATGTTAATATAAGCAAAATAATACAATAATTTCTAAATGAATAGTAATTTAACATCTTTACTATTTTTGCTTTGCGTCTTTATCAAGTAAAAATAATTTGTTGATTGAACAAGTTAAAGGAGTACCATTTTTTTCTTGTTCTGCTGGCAGATAATTTAGCTCGTTTAAAAAAGGCACCAACCCTTTTTAGGATATATTTCAAGAATTATTTTCAGTAAATATTACCTGTTAAAATTATCTTGTTGAACAAGAATAGTTTGCTCTTTATGAGTATTTTTTTAACTTGCAAAATGTGAAAAATGGTGTGATCTAGTAAATGATCTACTTAGTAAATTCGTTTAATTTTGTTCCTACTTCAGTATTAACGTGAGCCATTGTTCTAGATCTGTGACTTTTATTTCACAAAACCCACAATGTAAAAGTCGTAGAAAAGAATGACGCGTCATGGCTACCCCTGTGAAAATATTCGAGACTGAGCATTTTAAAATTTGAGATTTCCTAGCATTAGGGAATATTTAATTAAGAATCAATTTCCCTGTTAAATTCCTCAAAATAATCCAATTAAATTATATAAACTAATATTTATTAATATTTGTACGCTAAAAATAATCACATATGGTTTGTTTGACGTTATTATTGTCTGACACACTGATTACTTCAATGCTCTTAGTGTTGTCTTGTTAATTCACTAAAATACCAGGCAAAGTCATTATTGAAAATCATCAGGTAGCTCAGATCTTTTCCTGCGTTATACATCAGTCTTCATCAGTACATAAAAATCTTTTTTTTTTGACACACTTGGTAATCCGCATGGACTATTAAGTTTGACGTTGAAATTAATTTTGTGTATTTTGCTCTCCCGTTTTTCCTCAGTGATTTAAAACTTTTCTTCTGTCAGGTAATTTTTTTAATTTATGTACCGAAAACCAGTAAAAGTCAATCCAATTACAAATCACCCAGTTTAATGTTTTTTTTACCCTTGCTTTTACAAGGCTTTTCATATAACCTTGAAAATACTTAATCAGCAAGATATTTTAACAATGGTCTGTCGTTCTTGTTATAAATACTTCCTTTCAATGTCTTGCTTTTGTAGAGGAATTCCAGTATATCAATCAGTACGTCCACCAGTAAACAAGCTATAGCCACTGTTGGGGGCGTTACTGGAAAAAGTAATTAGTTACAGTTACTGGGTTCTTCATTTAAAAAGTAATTTTGTTACCCTTCCTTAAATTACTGACACCCAAAAGTAGTGGATTTCTCTGAAAGTAACTTTGTAGTTACAAATTACCGTATATACTCACATTGAACCCAAACCCCCTAAAACTGCTCAAAAATAGTAAAAGTAATAGACGAAGACGTGTTTGTCAACCTGTGAAGGGGGAGAAACCCCTTCATATTCCTTGGCTTGTGCAATTGTAAGACCTAAGAAACGAACTTTTAGCCGAGTACATTTGCCTCG